>NC_050579.1:41964108-42089108 GCF_011100635.1 Trichosurus vulpecula | reverse complement strand
GATTGGGCCTCAATTCCTTTCCACTGTCTTATGCTAAATTTTTCTAATCAACAAAGACTTTCTCTCTCATCTGAACTTGTAGCATTTTACACTCCTTTTATGTCTCCAAACTATCAGGAAGTAGAATGGGCTGCCTAAAGTCGTAGTGAGTTCTCCATCACTGGAGATCTTCAAGTCAAGTTGGATGACCTCATCAGGTCATGTTGTAGAGGGCATTCTTGTTTAGGTATGGATTAGAGTCAGCAGTCTCTGAGGTCCCTTTGGAGAATCTAGGATTGTGCAATATGTAGTTATTTAATTAATGTTATATTCACACATAGTGTAATTGGCATTTATATTCATAACCTCAGTGCCTAACATAATACTTGGCACACAGTAGGTACTTAGTAAATGCTTGTTGATTTGTATTGATCTGTTTAGAGGTCTTATCTCCCTCAATTAGATTTTAAGGTCTAGGAGAGTAGGCTCCATGTCTGTCACGGACTCACACACACACACACACACACACACACACACACACACAGAGATAGAAGGCATCTCAGAGTTTATAAGACAATGATGCTAGAGCTGCACCCCCCACCCCATTTTATAGATGAGGAAACTGAGGCTTTGAAAAGTTAAGTGATCTGCCCAATGTCACACGGAGGTGGAATTTTTGAACCCAGATCCTCTGACTCCAAATGCTCCTTCTCTTTCCACTGTACTACCCTTAGTCCTGGGTTCAAGTCCAGCTTCTGACACATATTGCCTATATGGGCATGGGAAATTCACATAACCTTTTAGCATCCCTAGTAACTCAAGAAGTTGTCATGCAGGCTGGTTCTGTATTGTAAGGGAGCGTTTCCTATGCCAGTGAAATCACAGGTTAGGTTTAAAAAAATGTGTTGATTGTTGAGGCCCCTTTTTCTCTGAAAAGGGCTACGGTTTCCTCCCTTACATAATTCCCTCCCACCTCCAGAATCTCAGCTAGCATTCAAATGTAAAATACCGAGGGAAAGTTGCCAACACTTCATCAAAGGATCTGTCCTCTCACTTGAAGAAGACATCCTGAGGCCTTCTCTTGGCAGAGGCCAAACCGTTTAGAGCTAAGAGAACTCCCTGGGAATGCTGGTGCCCCTGTGGATTTTCTATCAATCTCCATAGCTATGCGGTTTTATGACTTCCTGCCATTTTTGTCTTATCTGGGTTAAACTGCCCTCTTCCCACCTAGAAGTTCTTGCTCCTTCTCAGATATTACAGCCTGATAGAAGAGTGTCCACATAGGCCCAAATCAGAGTCTTTATGACCCTGTAGCTCCTGGGATCACAAGTAATAGTCATATCTCTGTTAGAGGATCTTAAACAAAGTTGTTTCGTTGGCTTCCTTCAAGACATGGCTACAATCCCACCTTCTGCAGGCAGCCTTTCCTTTGTCTATCTAGCTGCTAGTGCCTTCTCCTCTGAGATTACCTTCCATCTAGTGTGTGTGTGTGTGTATAGTGTGTACACACATATAGTTATACATATTGTATGTACCTGGTTAATTTTGTGCTCATTTCCCCCATTAAGTCGTGAGCTCCTTAAGGGCAGAGATGATTTTTTTTTATCTCCAGCATTTAGCACAGTGCCTGACACATAAGAAGCGCTTAATAAATGCCAAGAATGAGGGAGTCCATGAGGATTTGGAGTTGGAAGGAATCTTACATATCAACAAGTCCAGCCTCCTTATTTTACAGAGGACTGCTGATCCTGAAGGCCTGTGGGGAGGAAACACGGAAGCCAAGGAAGTGAGATCTGTAAAGATGAAAGCAGGAGGAAGCAGATGTTACCTTGAGCATGAGACACAAGAATGGAGATGGTGGAGATTGAGAACAGTTGTCAGAGATCCTGGGTTGCGGTGGTGAGGATATTTCAACCACTGTCTCCTGGACACCAATCCAACTCAGGCCAGGGATAGAGACTGATGATCTTCTTCCCTCTCCCCCACCCCTTTTCCTCTCTCTGGAAAAGACTCAATGTATGGCATTGACTTACTTTAAGCTGATGCTTTCCTTTGGGCTTGGTAAGTGTTAACTTTTGCTATGAATGTTATTTTGTTTGTTAAGCTAGCAAATGTGATAAATTGCTGATCAAAAGAAATTCAAAGTCTTGCATTATGTGTCTTAGTTAATGCTTATGTATATTCAGTGGGGAGAAGAGAGAGTATATGTGTTCTAGAAAGAGGAAATGTTTGGTTCAGACTGAATGTGGGGGCTTGGAGCTAATTTAGACCAGCTGGACAAAGTGATAGAGTGGTATTGAACTGTGCAATGAATCTGGAATCCAGATACCCTTAGTTTAATTCCAAATTAGTAAGAAACCACTCTAGGCTGAGAAAGAAGCAAACCAAGCAATTTTAATTTTCCCTCTTATTTGTGGGCCAGGTCTTGAAAAGCAAGCCATGGGACAGCTAGGTAGCCCAGTGGCAAGAGTACCAGCCCTAGAGGCAGGAGGACCTGAGTTCAAATCCAGCCTCAGACACTAACTGTGTGACCCTGGGAAGTCACTTAACCCCAATTGCCTCCAAATAGAAAGAAAAGCAAGCCATACCTAGGGAAGGCGAGTAAGTTTTTTTAGAAGCCACCTTCCTAAAGGTGAATATCCTGCTAGGAAAGCCACATCCATTGAATGGAGGGGGAGCTAGTAGTAAGCACATTCAATAAGTCTACTGGCTCGGCAGATGATTGACATCTTGGCCTGCCTACCCCTCTAGTGCTCTTATACTGATAGCAGCAAAACAAAAGACAGGACAGATAAACTCCTTGAGGACAGTTTCACTTTTGCTTTTTATCCCTAGAATCTAGCACAGGTCTTTACATGTAGAATACATTTAATAAATTTAATATATCTTTGTTGAATCAAGTTGTCTGGACTCTGTTTTGACTTTGCCTTTTCTCTAGGGATTGGGGATGGGTAAGGGCTAGGGGGAGTGTCCCCTCCCTCCCTTATCTATCCTAAGAGCCTTAGAAATGTAGGATGGGGAGAATGGTTCTGATATCTTCTAACTGCCATCATTAGTCCTCAAGGGGTTTGGGATGATGAAGATCCACTCCTCCTGGTAGCAAAGGTGTGCATGTTATATACCCCTGGGAGCCTGGTGATTGGTGGAGAGAAGGGAGTGCTTGTTGAATGAATTTCAAGTGCCTTTTAATTAGTTTTCTGAGAGGTCTCCATCTCTAACAGTTCCACTTACCAAGATTCCCCTGGGAGGGAATGGGTAGAGGAAGGAAATCATAGCTGCAAATTTTTACCAAATTCCCAGTTTTATAGAAATTAAGTGATTCTTATCCCCATTCCCTTCCTTGCGCTTAGCTTTCTCCTTCTGTGCTGTTGCCCTAGAATTGGATATTCCTAGGGTCTCCAGCAGTAAATATACTCTGAATCCTGACAAATCAAAATCCATAGAGAACCCAAGAAGGGGAGATAGAATAGACAGAAAACTGGAACAATCTATACCTTAAAATCCCCCATTTAGTTTTATTTGGGTCTTGCTGCTTGATTTTGGTCTTCAGGTTGGGGTGGTAGTGATGTAGTTTGAAGTAATAGTAGTATTGGGGAGTGGACAGAAGAGATAGGGTAACCAGGTGATTTGGGCTCAAATCCTGGCTCTGCTGTTTACCTCCTGTGTGACCACACTTAAGCAGATTAACCTCTTCTCAGTTTCTTCTTCTGTAAAATAAAGGGATTAGATTTACTGCTATTTAAGCTTCCTTCCATCTCCCAACCCCTCCTTCCTAGCTTCATGGTGGGGTGTGTTTATGGCTGTTCTGGCATTCGGGATGGGATCACAGGATTCACAGGATCATACGGTATAAGGATGAGGGTCCATTGAGTTAATCGATCAAACCACCCCACTGACCAGATTGGTAGAGAACACATAGATGGAGGACACATCTCTATTGGATCAATCTATGAAGGGTTTAAGACTGTGTGAGAAGTCACTGATTGAATCAGATTTCCTTGAAAATCATTGGTTTAATTGGAGTGATATAACTGAGGATGGGTGTACAGATTAGCTGAGGAAACTTGTTCACTGTGGGTCATCTACAAAATGGCAGGGAAGATAAACGACTTGCCCAGGGTCACACAGTGGGTAAACACCTGAGATTGGCTATGAGCCTAGGTCTTTATAACTCTGCATTCAGTGCCTAGCCATTACATCATCCTGACTCTCTGGGCATGTAGCCATTACTTTACAGGTGAGGAAACTGAGATTCAGAGAGATTAAGGGATTTTTTCCTAAGGAAGGAAGCAAACAAATGTTTCCTGTGTGCCAGGCACTGTGCTAAGTATTTTGCAAATGATATCTTCCTTCAAGGAGTTGATATTCTTTCAGGGACATGAAGGTGTGTGTTTGTGTGTGTGCATATGCACATATATACACATATACACATACATATATACACACATACCCAGTACATATGTATGTGTATATGTGTATGTGTCTGTACATGGGCAGCTAGGTGGCACAGGGGATAAAGTGCTGGGCCTGGAGTCAGGAAGACTGACTTACTGTCTTCTTACTGTCTTCAGATCTGACTTCAGACTATGTGACCCTGGGCAAGTCACTTCACCCTATTTGCCTCAATTTCCTCATCTGTAAAAGGAGCTGGAGAAGGAAATGGCAAACTGCTCCAGTATCTTTGCCAAGAAAACCCCAAATGGGGTCACAAAGAGTCAGACATGATTGAAAATGGCTGAACAACAACATATACACATATATACATGAATATACAGAATAAATATGAGGTAAGTAAGTAGAAGGTAATTAGGGAGGGAGGATGCTAACAACTGGAGAAGATTCTGAAGGGGCTTTATGAAGGAAGCAAGGATGGAGATCATTTTAGGCATGGGGGACTGGAGCCCACCAGCAGTTTTTGGATTGTAGAGTAAGTGATGGTGTGTAATATGAAGTGAAACTGGGGCCAGGTTATTAAGGACTTTAAAGGCTAAATAGTTTATGTTTGATCCTAGAGGCAATAGGGAGTCACTGGAGTTTATTGGGTAGAGGAGTGACATATTTAGATCTGAGCTTTATCTTTTTGGCAGTTGTATAGAGGATGGATCGGAGCAGGGAGAGATATGAGGAAAGGAGACCAATTAGCAGGTTATTGCAATAGTGTAAGCAAAAGTTGATAAGGACCTGAATTAGGGGGGTAGCTGTATGACTGGAAAGAAGGGGACAGCCGTGTGTAGTTGAATCCACAGCTAATCCCAGGCGCTGGGAAAGCTGAGGCTGGTGGACTCTTGAGCTTGGGAGTTCTGAGCTATAGTGAACTAACTATATATATACTGATAGAGTGAGTGTCCCACTAAATTTGGCATCAATATGATGGACCCTGGGGGAAAGACGGTGGAAGAAGGCCTACTAGGTTGCCTAAGGAAGGGCCAACAGGCCTAGGTCAGAAATGAAGCAAGTTTGAGCTCCTATGTCTATCAGAATGGTATTAGACTTGGGAGTAGACCCTGTGCTTCCCGCCTGGGCAACACAGGGAGACTCAGTCTCCAAAAAAGGAGGAGAGATGTTGTGGAGTTAAAAATGACAAGGGCTGGCAACTGATTGAATAAGTGGTTTGAGGGACAGTAAGAATAATATGACCTTATGAACCTGGGAGACTGGGGGTGCCCTCATTAGAGAAAATTAAGTTCAGGATTCAATGATTATATTATCTGTGTTTGATGGTCTGCAATCTTTTCATTTGCTAAGCATTTCTTATGTTCTGTGTTTGGGGTTGGGATGCAGAGATATAAACAGAATCAGCAGAAATCCTAGCAATGATTTTCTCTCCACTGCACTGTAATCTCTATGAGGTCAGTCTGTTGCCTAAACTTTGTACTTCTCTTGGGGGCCAGCTCAGTGCTCTGAACAGGGTAGAGGCCTTCGGTTTGAGTAGTGGAGGTAGGTTGCCATGGCATCATCCACTCTACATCTGGATCTCAGAGGCCATCATAGTTCAATCCCTCATTTTCCGTGTGAAGAAACTGAAGCTCAGGGAGATGTAGTGATTGAATCTGAAGGGACCTTAGGGGCCATATAGGGGCCATTCACTTTTACACCGGAACCCAAAGACCAGAGAAATTTAGCAATTTGCCACAAGTTACACAAATTGCCACAACTGGGATTTGAACCCATGACTTGTAACTCCATTGCATTATCCTTTCCCACTGTATCATGCTGTCTTCTCCAAATGCCTGGCTAATAACAGTCTTTGGGGGGGAGAATCAGGTCTGTGTATGTTCAGCAAGGAGTCTGGGTAGAGGCTTGGTTGAGGGGTGGGGATCTCTCCCCATCCTCTCTCTGTTCGTTCTCCCACCGGCCCCCATCCTCTTCGTCTTCTTTTCTTCTCTCTGATCCTTGACTCTGCCCCAAAGCCAGCCCATCTCTTGATCGGCCTCTCCTCTCTTTCCTCCATCTCAGCTCCAGCCCTGGCAGGGTATGAATTATTCAGGTGGAGCGCCTGTTAGAGAAGAGGACTATTATATGGACAAATATTCTGGCGAGAGCTGTTGGTGGGGGCAGCAGCGGGGATAGATCAAGCCGCATTGTTAGGGCTGCGCAGGGAGGGAAGTAACTCCTCCCTCCATCCCCTTGGTAATTAAAGGGCAAGTCTGGCTGGGGCTTGGGCTGGAGCCGGGGCCGGAGCCAGGGTGGCAAGGCGGCTCGTATCCGAGAGGCGCCCGTCTATTCTTCCCGCACCCCCACATCCTTCCACATCTCCTCCCTCCCCTCCTCCGCATCCTCCCTCTGGTCCAGGCTCAGAGGCTGGGCCCCGCGGCCCTAGGGCTTTAGGGGGCACAATGATGGAAGAGAGAGAAGGCTCAGTCTCGCCGATTGATGTTTTCGATTTAAAGAAAGAAAAGCCGCCTGGGCCAGCTTTGGTGAGAGATGGCGGGAGCTGCCCTGGTCGTGGGGAGCTTATTATGTAGATGTGCTTAAGCTCTCACGTCTGGGATGGATGTCTTCCATAAAGCAGAGAGGGGTCGCGACCCCCTGGGGTGTTTTCCTGCTAAGACGCTGAGAGGGCCATTTTTCAAGTCTGTGCAGGAAGCGGGCCCAAGAGCCCTTGCTGGGAGAGGGGTTGGCTATCCGGAGGGAGGAAGGGCTATAAGGGGCTCCCGCTTCTCGGGGGAATACCCTTCCCTCTAATGAGCCAGGGAGTGGGGAGAAGGACAAAGGCTCACGGGCTGCTTGGAAGGGAGAGGGAGGGGCCGCAGCGGTGGCCGGCACTTCCCCCACCTTCCCCCCATCTTGGATAGCGGCGTGGCCTCCTGTAATGATGATAATAACTCTCATTTAACAACAGTGCCGATGGAAAGAACAAAACACCCTGAAGTGAACGTTGGGTAATTGTAATGATGGAGTTTGGCTCCTGGAGAAGCGTTAAGAAAGAGCATCTCTTTCCCTCCTTTCCACAGGTGGAAGACTATGGGTTTGGAACACAGCATGCATCATCAGATTCTGCTGATTTGTTAGTTTTGCTGAATTCACTTCTCCTTTAATATTGCTTCTTACAAGGCTACATTCTCTGTCATGGGAGAATGGGAGGGATATAGCTAGGAATGAAGATAAGGTAAAAACAAATGATATAATTAATATTTTAAAAATGTCAGTTATTCAGTCAATAAGCATTTATTAAGAATTTACTAGGGGCAGCTAGGTGGTGCAGTGAATAGAACACTGGCCCTGAAGTCAGGAGGACCTGAGTTCAAATACGATCTCAGACACTTGACACTTACTAGCTGTGTGACTTTGGGCAGGTCACTTAACCCCAATTGCCTTGCCTCCTCCTTCCAAAAAAAACCCCAAAAACAACCAAACAAGAATTTGCTAAACGCAGGGTCCAAGTGCCATAGCTGGGGGTACAAAGAAAAAGTGAAGACCACTGTTTCTGCCCTGAAGGAGTTTACATTCGAGGGGAGTGACCACATACATAAACAAAGCACCGGCAAAAGAAATACAAAGTAGATGGGAGGGAGGCTTGGAGGGGCCGCTCTCAGCGGCAGCTCCTGTAGAAGGTGGGGTTTGAGCTAAGTCCTGAGGGAAGCCAGGAGGGAGAGGTGAGGAGCAAGGACAATAAAATAACTCTTTGAGGTAGGGGCTATTATTGTCCCCATTTCGGAGATGAGAAAAGTGAGGTTCAGAGTTAAGTGACTTGTTCAGGGACATAGAGCTATCATATGTCTGAGTCAGACCCAGCTGGTCTTCCTGTGTCCAAGGACCCAGCATTCTATTCACCACACCACACTGCCTCTCCTTGGGGTGACCTAACTGGTTTTCTTTGGAGGGAGAAAACAGAAAGAATACGGCAGTATAGTGGAAGGAGTCAAGGATTTGGAGTTAGAGGATTAAAGTCCTCACTGGGAGACTCCTGGGTGCTATTCATTTCACTGCTCCAGGTCTCAGTTTACCCATTTGTAAAATGAAGAGCTTGGAGTAAATAACCCATGAGGTTCCTTCCAGTCTTAAATCTGTGAGGCCATGTATGTTCTGCCCCCTTTTGAACCTCAGAACTCAACCCAGATTTTTCCTGTCCCCAGTCTTGGTCTGCCTGGGCTAGCCTTCCCTGGGTTGGAGGCTGGTGGGAGGGTTGGAAGTGGCTAGATACTGCTGGTGCCATCTGTGACTGCTTCCCACTGTGTTTCTGTCTCTCTCCTGTGCTAGCCTCTCTTCTGAGCCCAGTCAGCCCTGCCCTAGCGTTGATGGCTTGATGTTCATCGAGCCTTTGAAAATTTCATGGATAATTCAGGAATACAAATCAAACAGGAGGATGGAAAGTCTAGATTTATGGAGAAAAATGAGTCAAACTTGGAGATAAATGGGCAGCTCTCATCAGCATAAAGGAGGAGGTTGGGGGAAGGTGGAAGGAGGGGAAAGGCTAAGGGGTGGGGGAAGGTGGAAGGATGGGGAGGGCTAAAGGGTAGGGAGAGGTGGAAGGAGGGGAGGGCTAAGGGGTGGGAGGAGGCAGAAGGAAGGGGAAGGCTGAGGAGTGGGGGGAGGGCTGAGGAGTGGGGGAAGGTGGAAGGAAGGGGAGGGCTAAAGGGTAGGGAGAGGTGGAAGGAGGGGAGGGCTAAGGGGTGGGAGGAGGCAGAAGGAAGGCGAAGGCTGAGGAGTGGGGGGAGGGCTGAGGAGTGGGGGAAGGTGGAAGGAGGGGGAGGGCTGAGGAGTGGGGGGGAGGTGGACGGAGGGGGAAGGCTAAGGGGTGGGAGGAGGCAGAAGGAAGGGGAAGGCTAAGGGTGAGGGAGAGGTGGGGATCATGGTTGGGGGGCAGAGAATGGGAGAGGCTTCAGGCTTCATCATTCCCCACTGGCCCAGCCTCCACTGCACCATGAAAAGACTGGGCTCTGATCATACTAGGGCATCAATCAATCAAACAATCCACCAGTCAGCAAATCAGCAAGCCTTTTTAAAGTGCCTACTATGTGCCAGGCATTGTACTAGGGGTTGGAATATAAAGACAAAATGGAAAATAGTCCTTGGTCTTAAGGAGACATTAAAAAGGGGACCAAACACAGAAGACTCCAAATGTCTTGATGCCCAAAACCTGTGCTTCCTGAACTGCTCCTGGGCCTGCTTCAGTGACCCACAATAGTGCTTGGGCACCAGCTAGATGCAGAGCATGATGCTGGGAACTCAGCTCCAGAGGCATGAGAGAGCCCCCATTCTTGGAATCTGCCCCCCCCCCCACTCCCCAGCATAAGCTCCTTCAGGGTAGAGGCTGTTGTCATTTTTGATTTTGTATCCTCAAGCACCTGGCCCATAGTTGGTGCTTAATACATGTTTGTTAAGGCAGCTAGGTCGCACAGCGGATAGAGCATTGGGCCTGAAATCAGAAAGACTCATCTTCATGAGTTCAAACCCAGCCTCAGACACTTCCTAGCTATGTGACCCTGGGCAAGTCACTTAATCCTGCTTGCCTCAGTTTTTACATCATAAAAGGAGCAAAACACTCCATGAAATGGCAAACTACCCCAGTGTCCTTGACAAGAAAACCCCCAAAGGGGTCATAGTCAGATATGATTGAAATGACTGAGTGTAGTGTTAAGCAGGGTGGGCCTTTTTTTTTTTAACTGTTTTTTCTTTGAGAATGCTAAAGTAATCAAGTGCCCTTGGTTAAGTCTTACTAGGTACAAAGCCCCAGGCCTACACCCTTTTGCTGATTAGGTATGAAGTCTTCGGGCCCCTAAGAAGGGTATACAAATTCAGAGTTTAGCATTTTGTTTGGGGCTCCTACTCACTGGAAGAGTGTTGGTGTGGAGCCTCTGGGTAGCTGCTGGAGCCCTCAGGCTTTGAAGAAAACCCAAATGTTTTGTGCTTCTGTTTTTGGTAACTATGTATGTGATATCTTGATCAGATGAAGCCTGTCTGTTGAATTGTGTTATTTGATCTGTTGATATTTTCTGTTTCTAATTTCTATTTGTATTTGCCCTGAAGTTGAGGGGGCTGATCTTTTCCCCCTGAACTAAGTGAATGATATATGTATGTTTGATTAAAGTGAGATTGTTAACCCCTTAAAGTTGCTTTCCTTAGAAAAGCAGATCAAAGAACTTGTGCTGGCAGCTCTTGTTGCTGGTCTTGTTGGGTCTTACACCTCAGCAGCAGCTACAAGCTATATTGTTGTTACACTGAGCAATGACAAGTATTTGTTGAACTGAATGGGTTGGGGGAGACAGTCTCTTCTCTCATCCAATCTGAAGTGGAAAGACATAGTCCCTGTCTTCAGGGAGGTTGTGCTCTCTTGGGAAATAACTAAGCCTCATATGAATATTCGTTGTTGTTGTTTAGTTGTTTTCAGTTCTGTCTGACTCTTTTTGACCCCATTTGGGGTTTTCTTGGAAAAGATACTGGAATGGTTTGCCATTTTCTTCTCCAGCTTATTTTACAGATGAGGAACTGAGGCAAATAGAGTGAAATGACTTGCCCCGAGTCACACAGCTAGTAAGTGTCTGAGGCTGGATTTGAAACCAGACCTAGCACTCCAGCCACTGAGCCACCCAACTGCCTCCATATAGGTATTATGATCCTTATTTTACAGATGAAGAAACTAAGGCTAGGAGATGGTGAATGACTTGCCCAGGGTCACTCAGCTTGGCAGTATTAGAGGCGTGACTTGAAGCTAGATCTTGAATCCAAGTATTTCTTCTAATCACAGGCCTTTCGAGTCTTCTCCTCCACCTGAGAGCTCTGAGGTTGAGCCAGGAGGCACTTTCTATGCCTTTAGGGATATGGGAATGGAGATTGTGTCTTATGTCAATTTTGTATCTCTTCCCTCCCTATCTCCGCTTGCTTAGTGAAGCATTATGCTTTGATCTAGCTTCATAAGGGGCCTCCCATTGTACAGGATGGAGAAGGAATTCTCAGTCACAGTATGTGTGTGTGTGTGTGTGTGTGTGTGTGTGTGTGTGTGTGTGTGTGAGAGAGAGAGAGAGAGAGAGAGAGAGAGAGAGAGAGAGAGAGAGAGAGAGATTTTCTGCCTTCGGGGAGCTCCCAGTTAGATTGGAAAACTCAGTCTTTCCTCTCCCATCTCCCCTTTCCATCCCCTTTCTTGTCCACATGTGGTGGGGGAGGCACAGTCCCAGTCTGAGAAGTCTGCCTAGCTACTAACCAGCAACGCTTAGTGCCTTGTGTAAGGGCATCCTTGGCATCTGCAATCTTGCTGGACTTCCAGGAAACCTTGATAATGAATCTTGTGTTTAACTGTAGCAAGCTTCATGATGGAATGGAGCCTGGGGAGATGGTGAGCACTGAGGTGGTGCATGCGCACTGTCCATGGGCTGGAACTAACCATTCACACCAGAGAGAAGAAAATGGAGGGAGCCTCATGGTCAGTAAGACACATTTTTTGGGGCAGGGGAAGAAGAAGAGGTTGGTTGAGGCTCAGTCTTTCAAGTGTCTCCTTGCTATTGGAGAGGGAGAGAAGGAGAGACAGCAGGGAAGGTCTGGGGAGAAGCAGGGGCTGAGAGAGAGGGTTAGAAGGGAATAACACTCACTCCGGTCACTCCGTCCTTATCTCACATCACTTCCTACTTAGAGGATTTGGAGCCCAAAGGGACCTTAGAGATCTAATCCCTCCTTCACCCACCTTTCCCACCCTTCTTGGGGCAGAGGATTGAAAAAGCAGAAAAAACATTC
Source organism: Trichosurus vulpecula (assembly GCF_011100635.1). Lineage (NCBI taxonomy): Eukaryota > Metazoa > Chordata > Mammalia > Diprotodontia > Phalangeridae > Trichosurus > Trichosurus vulpecula. Next base: position 42,076,961 of record NC_050579.1, on the reverse strand, counting down.
TCTTCTGAAATCAAGAAGAACTGCATTTGAATCCTGCCCTTGGCACTTGCTGTGTGATTTGGGGTAAGTCACTGAACTTCTCTGGGCCTCATGATGATGGGGTAGCTAGCTGATCTGTTAAGGTCCCTTCCATCTCTAAACCCTGCATTTTGTGACTTGACTTAACTTTACCTATTTGGTGGCACCAGAAATTCAAATCCTGGTCCTCTGCATGAATCTAGTGTTCTTTCTCAGGGGCCTTAGAGGCCATCAAATACAACTCCCTCATTTTACATATAAGGAAACTGAGTCCCAGAGAGGTTCAGTTGCTTACTCAGGGTTAGGTCATAAATGGCTGTGGTAGGATTTGAACTCATATCCTATGAATCCAAAGCCATTACTATGTCCAGCACATCACACCGCCTCTCACTCCCAACTTGTAGTGAAGGGATAGCAGAAAGTAGTCCCTTTAGGAGGCAGGAGAGTCTATTGGAAACTGTGGCTTGGAGGATGTGAGTTCAAATTATAGCTTTGCTACTTTATTACTTGTGTGACCCCGGGCAAGTCACTTAACCTCTCTTGGCAGCATATTGACTTCAAAAACCACAAATCAATATTATCTATGTTGTATTGTATATTTATTATTTTGTGCACATTGACTTAGAAAACCACAAATTTCATTATTAGTGTTGTGTTATATTGTTGTTTGTTTTGTTCATATTGACTTAGAAAACTACAAATTAACATTATCTGTGTTATATTGTATTGTTATTTGTTTTGGACATATTGACTTAGAAAACCACAAATTGACATTATATATGTTGTATTGTAATTTTATTTATTTTTGCTAAACATTTCCCAGTTACATTGTAATCTGGTTCGGGCTACACTAGAGAGGCTTTTCTGTGGCCAGGAGTTTGACACCTCTGAATTAGATGATTTTGAAGATCTCTAGGCATTCTCTAGGCAGCCAGGTTGCTGAGTGGTTAGAGCGCTGGGCTCAGGCACTTACTAGCTATGTGACCCTGGGCAAGTCACTTAACATCTTAACACTTAACATCTATTTGCCTTAATCCAAAATGGCAAGCCACTCCAGTATCTTTGCCAAGAAAAGCCCATGGACAGCATTGGCACGGGGTCACAAAGAATCACACACAACTGAACAACAACAATGCCTTCTCTACCTCTGGGGGATTAAAACCTTAAAAAAATTTCAGTTTTCCATCAATCAACTTTGGGGTGGAAAAGGAGAACTTGAGGGGGACTATGGGTGAATCTTGGACGCAACAGGGCTCTGGAGGAAGTGGCATTTCTCCCAGGACACATGGGAACGTCCAGTGCTCCTTGCTGGTCACTTGTGGTTACTTCAAAGGACATATCATCTTCCTTTTGAGTCAGCTTCTCTTGGACCACAGCAAAGCTCTGACTGATGAGAACCTGCTCAGGCGCCGAATGTGAAGGAGCTGGAACTAATCCAGAGGCTGGGGACTTTTAGGATCTCTCAAGGCCACCACAGTCCTCACAATCACCTGGATTCACAATGTCAGAGTCCTCTCCACTGTTAGCCACATATCCACCAGATGCCAAACCTTGGTGATTCTACATCTAAAATCTCTGAGATCTGTTCCATGCCTTCTGCACACTTGGTCACCACGCTAGGTCAGGCTTTTATCCCTCTTCTCCTGGACTATTGCCATCATCTCCTCATTGGTGTTCTTGACTCAAATCTCTTCCTTTTTCGATCCTTCCTCCACTCAGCTGCTAAAGTGATACGGGTTTGACCACATCACTCTGTTTCTTAATGAACCTCTCCAGAGGTTCTTTATTGCTGCCAGAGTAAAATAGAAACTTCTCTAGTATTTAAAAACCCTTCGAAATGTGGCTCCCTTCTTTCTTTCCTACTTTATTATCCCTTATTTTCCTTCCCTCCTTATGACTCCTCATACATGTCATTCCATCCACCTTCTCTTGGCCTTTGCAATGACTAGCTACCTGGAAGGCAGGCACACATTACTCATACCTCCTCCACTCAGCCTCTTAGAATCCCTAACTTCCTTCAAAACTGAGCCTAAGGGGCAACTAGGTGGTGCAGTGAGTAGAGCACTGGCCCTGGAAGTCAGGAGGACCTGAGTTCAAATCCAGCCTCAAACACATGACACGATTACTAGCTGTGTGACCTTGGGCAAGTCACTTAACCCCAATTGCCCTGCTTTTCCCCTCAAAAAAAAAAAACAGCCTAAGCACTGAGCTATTCCTCATTCTGCACCATCCCCACCCTGCTAGTACCCCCAGCTGCTAGTACCTACCAGTGACTCCAAAAAAACCCCTTGCGTTTACTCTGTGTGTGTATAGCTTCCATATATATATGTATGTATATATACTTATAACATAGATGTATATATACACTTATCTAGCCCAAGAGAAGGTAAGCTCCTTGAGGGTAGATAGTCTTCCACTTCTGTCTTTGTATTATCAACACCTCAAAGACCAAACTTTAAACCCATTTCACTCTGGAACTCACAGATTCGACAACAACAGGTCCCTGCCTAAGCACCACTTAATGGCTGTTTTTGGCCTATTTTTTGGCCCTCCTGACTCAGAGTGAATGTAAATAGTAACTATTTCTCTTTTGTCCAGTAACCCTGAGGGTCTTTCCTCCAAATCTGATTTTTTTTTAAGTTAAAGGGGCCATCCCTTGACTCACTTGTTAAAGAGCAAATGGGCCTTACCTCACTCAAAGTGAGAACTTGAAAAGACCTTAGCCTAAAAAGGCCAGGGTCTCCCAATGTATCCTGGGCCAACTCCAGTCATCCTGATCTATATCTGGCCACTGGACTCAGATGGCTCTGGAGGAGAAAGTGAGGCTGGTGACCTGCACGGTCCTCCCTCCCTCAAATCAAAGTCAACTTCAAGTCATGTCATCATCTCCCTGATGTCACAGTACTCTTCCAGAGTGAAGGACAAACACAACAACAAGTATTAACACCTAGCAAAAGTCTGCTATAAAATAGATGCTTAATACAGGGTGCACAGAGTGTTCGGGAGGTCAAGTACCTGTGGTGTGAGGGCTTGTCAAGCCCTTTTTAGGGCTGCCCATCCACCTTTGGTGTCCACCTTCACCCAGCTCTGATCTATGGCTCAAAGAAGCTGTAGCATACAAAGCAGCCGCACACAGGTAAAACCGTCTTGGCCGATGGGCTGAACCAGGTTGAAAGTAACTGAGAGGCCTCAAAACCATCAGTGAGTTAAGGGGTTTGTTGTGTGTGACCCTACATGGTGTTGGTGTGCCTTCTGGCTAAGTGGTGGGGGTCCAGGAGGTGGGACTCAGCCTGGCTCTGGGCTAGAGCCTTCTCTTCTTAAGTTGAAAAGCAATTTCTTTCTGTCCTGTTCGTGAGACTTTCTTTCCCTCCGCTTGAGCCCCTAGATTTGAGTCAGGGTCCTCCCCACACTGGGGTCTGTTCTTCAAGCTTTGCCAGCCATCACCGAGTTTCTGGGAATCCAAGTTTCCTGGCCCTGGAAAAGGGGGTATTTATACCAATATGTGAATGTGTTTTCACCAGATCTCCAATATGTTGAGCATCTGTGGCCATGACAACATTCTGTGTGTTTCTTTCAACTTCTTGGGGAGGATCTCAAAGAACACAAGCAGTCAGTTGTCTGAGATCTACATGTTGGTGAGCAGAGCTAAAGAACACTTGGGCTGGCCCATTCATTCTGTTTATAAAGAACCAGGCCCAAAGAAGGGAGGCCACAAGGGTAGTAACTGGCAAAGCTGAGCTTTGAACTTAGGTCATAGATTTAGAGAAGGAAGGGACCTCAGAAGCAGGTAAACTCCACGAGGGAAGGTCTAACCCTTTCATTTTACAAATGAGAAAACTGAGGTCCAAGGAAGTTAATGACAAAGCCACCCAGTCTAATGTGTCAGAGGTGGGGCCTTAGATTACTGATCTCCAGGCTTCTATTTGCTTTGTATATAAAGTATATGCTTATGTGCACACATGTCATCCCCCGTCCCACCTCCAGTAGACTGTAAGCTCCTTGGGGACAGGCATTGTTTGATTTCTGTCTTTGCATTTCCAGCATCTAGCACATTACCTGACACATAGTAGGTACTTAATGTATGCTTGTGGAATTGACTTAATTGATTAATAAAGTGTGTGGACTTCATCTGTCCCACTGAAATAATTTCCATTCTAAGAATGGGAAGATTTCAGGGATAAGGTGTGTGTGTGTGTGTGTGTGTGTGTGTATGTGCATGTAAATACAAGTGCTTTCCCCAACACAGGAGAATCATGAAATAGTGACTACACAGGGCTGGGATGGAAGTCAAGAAGACCAGGGTCTGAATGTGGGGTAGATAAAAAGTTTGGATCCCCTCCTGGAGCCGTCCCCATCAGCCTGGCGGCCCCCTGCAGGCAAGGGTTCCACCTTCTCCTTCACACTGGGAGAGCCACCCCAGCATTAGCATCCTGGAAAGTGTGGAGAGTGGTACCTGGTCTGCCTCATTCTATCTGGGCAGGTGCACACTTACTCAGTCTAATGCGTGCAAAGTCCTTTGTGTACATTATCTCACTCGGTCCTCACCACAACTGTTTCAGGTAGGTCCTACTATCACCCTCATTTCACAGAAGGAGAAACTGAGGCTGAGAGGTTAAATGGTGGCCATATTAGCCCAGGGTCACATAGCTGGTAAGTGGGCGTTTAACTCCTTGGGGCCTCAGGAACTAGGTCTAGATGCCCTCTAAGTTTCTTCCTGGTCATAAATCACTGATTTGATGATCCTGCAAGGATAGGCTGCATAATGGAACACTTTTCCCCATTCCCCCACCTCTCCAGAGGCTTCTGTTGAAAAGAATGTTCCAATGAGGTCTCAGATGGGAGAGGGAGGAAGGAGGAAGATTCCTTTATTTGGGTGGCGATGACACAGTGAGTGTCTCTATCGATGGATAACCTTGACAAGATCAGATGTGGACTATCTACTGTTACCTCTGATCCCTTCTAGTCTTCTAGAGCCTCAGGGTGGTGCCAGCAGCTAGAAAGATCTAGACTTTTTCCTGGAGGTTTCTTTTCTTCTTTTGAGATGCCAGAAAGGCTGAACAAGATAGCAAAACGTCTGTGTGTGTGTGTGTGTGTGTGTGTGTGTGTGTGGTTTTAAAGCATTTCCCCCTACTTTTGAATGTTATTTTCTTCTTTCTTTCTTCTCTTTTCTTCTTGAAAAAGAAATGTGTCAGAAAGAAGCCGGTGCCTGCAACAACAGGAAGAGAAATGCCCCTTTGATGGCTGGGAATTATTGTTTTAAAGGCTTTATTTAAGCTGCTCTTAACAGAACTCAAACATCTGGCTTGTGGAGTTGGGTGCCAGCTTTGGATTGAAGGGAGTGTTGAGAGAGGGCAGATTCCCCTGAGGGTGGTGCTACCGCCCTGGTAGCACCCTGGCAACTCTTCTGCTTGGGGGCCCATTGAGGGGATAAAGCTGCTTTGGCCAATCTAGCCAGTTGGGGGAAGAGGATGAAGGAGTAAGATGGCATTCCTAAGTATTTCTTGATGGAAAGACTTTGCTAATCTTCCCGGCTTCATCTATGTGTGTAATTAGACCATTCACAGAGCTACAAAGAAAAATCAGACCCCCGACCTCAATGAAGGCAGATTTGTTTTTAATAGGAGCCTGTCTTCAAATTTAATTCAACCTTACATAGTCTTCTTGTTCATTGCTTGTTTCTTTGGGGGGGGCAGTGATGGCTCTTTGACAGGAGCATGATCCTAGAGCTTTAACTAGGGTTGGGAGACAGGTGTATTGTCCCAGGATGCTAGGATTTAGAGGGAAGAGACTGTCTTTGAAGCCCTTCAGCATCTTAGAGATGCTGTTAGTAGATACAGTTAGTAAGAATGGATGGCCCATTTCTTCCCTCTAGTGGCCACATGCTATGTGAATTTCTGGGTGCCCTAGCTCTCCCCAGCCCCACACTCCTACTTCCTAGCCAGAAGTAGCCTGATAATATCACAAGCCCTCCTCCACCTCCCTTAACTCTTAAAAAGATGATTCAAGGATGTATGTATTTGGTGCTGCTTGCCCCAGGTACATAGCTTTCTAGTTCTGGCTCTCACTTTTTTTTCTCCTCTTAATCCCATAGTGAGGAATGGGGGCATACTTAAATGTAAGTGGGTCGGGGCTTATTCTGCAGGTCAAATTGGATGTTCTACAACCAGGAAGTTTTAGTGTATTCTCACCCCAGATTAAATAGCCTCTTACTAGATGTGTGACCTTGGGCAAGTCCCTTCATTTATATGGGTCTCAGTTTCTTCTTTAAAATTAATAGGTTACATTAGAGAATTTTTAAGGTCCCTTCTTGGTATAACAGTCTAAATATGTGTCATGGGAACCTCGGTTGTTCCCAGGCTGCTATGCAAAGACTCATTATGGTACCTTGGAAGGACCATGGGATTTGAATCATATTGTTTTAGGATTATGTAGATGGAGATCTGGACAGTCTTAGAGGCCGTCATCTCTTTTTCAAACTCCCTTATTTTAGAGATGAAGTAACTGAATCACAGAAATGTTAAGAGACATGTCCAGGGTCACACAGCTAGTAAGTATCTGAGGCAGGATTTGAACTCAGGTCTTCTTGACCCCAAGGCCAGTACTCTATCCACTTTGCCACTCAGGTAGGAAGCTGTCAGAAGACCTGGGTTAGAATTCTGATTTTTCTTTTTACTACCTCTGTGACCTTATATAAGGCATATCACGTCTAGGCTGGCTAAGGTTCCTTCCAGTGCTAAATCTGTAGGAGATTCCAACTTCGGTCTGCTTTTAGCACAGTACTGTCCGTGGGGCACAGTGGGAACAGTCTGGGCTTCAGAGTCAATAGACTTGGGTTCAAACCTTGCTTCTGAAACCTACTATCAATGTGACTTTAGGCTATTCACAACTCCCCAAACCCCGCATCAAATCGGGCCATCCCGAAAATGAGGGTGGTGTGCTAGATGACCTCACCTGCCCCTTTAAAGTCTAGATCTATGGTCTCATCAGGTTCTCAACTATTCTAATGGATTAGTTACTTTTTTCTGAGTCCCACCTTGGGAATGGTAACCTAGGAAACCGCCCTGTTTTTCTGGGCTTAGCTTTTTATTTTTTTAAACCTTTTTTTGGAAGGTTCCAAGCCTCCTCTCCTGTCTGGCACCCCCTCCCTTTTCTGGAATCTTCTAAGCATGGAACTTTCCAAGCTGGAGTCTTTTAGGTTCCTAATTCATCAAAGAAGATCCTGGAAAAACCCTAGTCAGTCTCTGGGCTGTTGTACTGGTGAGTATGGCTGTCTCAATGTAATCCATCCTTACTACTCTATTTGTGAAGAATTTAGCACAATGCCTGGAACATGGTAGGTGCTTAGTAAATGCTTATCTCCTTCCTTAATTTCTTTTGGTGTCATGGACCCCTTTAGCAGTCTGATGAAGCCTACCACTGGACAAGTTAGCTAAAGCATACTAGTTTGACAAGGGGTGAAGAGCTGGCTTCCCTGTATGGAAAGCTCAGCACCTCTGTCAATACAACTTTGGGGATCTGCTCATAAATCTGGAGCTGGATCAAGTCCTTCCCCTCCCCCCATTTTACAGATGAGGAAACTGAGGCTTAGGTTAAGTGATCTATCTAGGCAATAAGTGGCAGAGTCAGGATTTGAACCCAGATCCTTCAACATCAAAGCCAGGGTTCTTTCCATTGTTCTTTCCACTGCAGACTCTCCTTTCCAGGTCCAAGTGAAGGAGAGAGGCAGAATGCTGAGAACGCTCACTCTGGGAGACAGGTGTGCTCGATTTGGAGACAGAAGACTTGGATTACACCGGTGTGACCCTGGAAAAGTAATTTCTGGGCCTTAGCTCCTCATCTGTAAAATGGGTTGTTGGACTGTGGTCTAAGTTTTCTTCAAGCTTTTTAATCCAGGCTCTGTCACTTACTACTTAAGGAATTAAGTCATTTCATCTTTGTGGATCTCGGTTTCCTAACTGTAAAATGAAGGGGTTGTACTAGATGACATCCAGGAGGTCATTTCACAGTCATCCTTCAGATAAAGGCAACATCAGAAAGGGGCTTCTACCCTAAGGAGTCCTTAATCTTTAGAAGCACAGGCAGCTCTAGCAAGAAGCTGGATGGCAGGCTGCTAGGTAGTGCCATAGTGCACGGAGTACTGGAACTAGAGTCAGGAAGACCTGAATTCAAATCCTGAGACACTTACTAGCTGGGCAAGCCATTTAATTGCTTGCTGTTTACCTCAGTATTCTCAGATATAGAATGGTGATAATAATTAGCACCCACCTCCCAGGTTTGTTGTGGGATATTTGTGCCTGGTACATAGTTGGAGCTTAATAAATGCTTGTTTCCTTCCTTCCTGAAGCCAGAAAGGATGGTGAGTGATGCTGGGAGTGATGGTGGATCACACACAGCCTGGTCCAAACCCTGTGGTCTAGATTGCAGGACTGTGTCCAGGGCCTCAGGCCCCTGCTGCCTGATCACTTCTTTACCTTGAGCCCTAGAAGAATTGAGGAGGGGGAAGGAGGGAAAGAGGGAGTGAGAGGGGGAGAGAGAAAAAGAGAAAGGAGAGAGAGAAGAGAGAGAAGGAGGGAGCAAAGGAGGGAGAGACAGAGACAACCGAGAGAAATGGATTCTTCTTTTTTGTTTTCTCTGAGAAAAGCCCAGAATCCCAGCTAGGTATGCAGTTATGAGAGGGCCTTGAGGGAAAGCTTTGTGAGAAGGATTGTGCTGGGCATGTGGAGGCAGCACTTGGCCATTTTTCTCATTTACCCAGGGGTTGAGGAGGACAAGGAGGCTGAAGGAGAAGGCTAGTGGCCTTGGCAGAGATCTTAAGGAGCTTGGAGGGCAGAGGACTGGGTTGAGGAGAAGGAAGACAATCTGCAGAAAAGAGAAAAGCAATTATCGGATCAAAGGAAGTAACAGTCAATTAGCCCCAGTATCTTCTTCACAGTGAGAGGCTGCTGCTTTGCTCAAGGCTGGGCTGGGTGAGTCTGGGAGAGAAGATGAGAGGGAAGGAGAGGGAGATAAGGGAGAGGAGAGGGAGAGGGAGAGGAAGGAGAGAAAGGAGGGAGAAGGGAAGAGTAAAATTATGGAGACAGAGAGGGAAAGAGAGGAAAAGGAGAGAAGAAAAGAGAGGAAAAATAGAGGGAGGAAAAAGACAGGAAGGGAAAGGGGATGCAGATCAGAGAGAGGGAAAAGAAAGAGACAGAGAGGGGTGAAAAGAGAAGGAGGTTCTTTCTATACTGTAAAAGGACTGAGTGCCAGAGGTTCCACCTCTGTGTGGAAAAGAGTTGGGGGAGGGAAGAAGACGGAAGATCACTGTCCTTGGTACTGGTGTTTCCCCCTGTTCCTTCCTCTGTGCTTGGGGCCTGATGACCAGGAGGCGAGGTCCTGGGTCTTCTCTTATGTCACTGTTTGACCTTGGGAAAATTAGGTCCTCTCTCTGGGCTTCAGTTTCCTCATGTCTTTTAGTTTTAAAAATCTGTGATCCTGAAGGGACTTAGAGCCCCTTTCTAGGGAATTCTATCCTTTCAAGCTCCTTTAGTGATTAATTCAATTTGGTAAAAAGTTTTTATTTTTCAACCCTCCCCCCATTTTGCATATGAGTAAAATGAGGCACAAAGAAATTAAGTGACTTGATCAAGGCATTAAGCACAGAGGGCATACCAAAAGCAAAAGAGTCTTTTTTTCCCTCTCTGGGACAATGGAGGGGTTAATTTGGGAGGCAGTTTCTCTTTGGGAAAGGGAATGTTTTATGCTGACCTAATTTGTACCTCCTTATGTGAATAATGTTTTTTTTTAATTAAAAAGAGAGATAAAATTCAAAGACGAGAAGAATGTGCTCTAGGCTGCTGGACTGGAATCTTGTACAAATAAAGGATTTTACTGGAAAATTAGCCATAAAATAAAATTTAAAAAATGGAAGGGGATGGGGTGGGGCTCCAGAAGTGTCTCTGGGCTTGCTGAGCTGCCATATTGATTCAGGGGTGACAGTCTGTGGGAATGTCTCCCAGGGTAACCCTCTTATTTATGGCTTAATTTAAATGTGGCAACACTCAGATTTGTCTGTCTCCAGACCCACAGATGATCTCATCATCTTCCCAATCGTCATGTTGCCTAGAAGAGAGGAGTCATGTGCAGCTCCCATTTCACAGATAGGCAGATTGAGCCTATGCAGTACTTGAATTTGAAGCCATTAACTATGGATGATGAATCATCATTGGCTTCCTAGCTTAGGGTATTGTACTCCTTCCTGGGAAACCTTGCAGTAGGGATAGAGATGGCTTTCTAGACCTGCCAGAGGCCTGTTTGGAAACTGTGGGAGTGGCAAAGGTCTATCATTATTTCAGAACTCTGCATGGTACAGTGACTATCAAGCCAAAGGTCCTGAGTTTGATTCCTGACTCTGCCACCTATGACCTTAATGACCTTGAGAAAGTCACTTAGTTTTTGGCTTCTGTTACTTCCTTTTTTAAAATGAAGAGGTTTGGGCCAGATGTCCGCTGAGAACCCTTTAAGCTCTAGATCAGGGGTTTTGGTAGCCAGGTGGACCAGTGGATAGAGCCCTGGGTCTGGAGTCAGAAAGCCAGAGTTCAAATGCAGTCTTAGATACTGACTGGCTATGTCACCTTGGCCTAGTCATTTGAATTCTGTTTGCCTCAGTTTCCTCAATGGTAAAATGGAGATAGGAATAGCACCTCCCAAGGGTTATTGTGAGGATTGAATAAGATAATATTTGTAAAGAATTTAGTACAGTGCCGGCATATAGTAGGTGCTTAATAAATGCTTATTTCCTTCTTTTTTTTTGGTGTTGACCTTTTGGCAGTCTCCTCAAAATAATAGTTTCAAATAAATAAAATCAAACACATAGAAAGCCAATTATGTTGAAATGAGATTGTTAAAAAAGCAAAACAAAACAAAACTCAATTAAAGAAAACAAGTTTATGGACTTGAGGTAAAGTACTCCCTTTCTCAGCTAGGATCCTGCAATACCGAAGAAGGTGTAGTTTCAAGGTATGACCACAAGGTGGTGCAATAATGTCACACAGCTTGACCTTCCTGAAAACATTAATTGGGCCTGGGAGCAGGGAGCTTACTAGAGATTCAGGGAGACTCTCCCGGGTTCCAAGTTCGAATTCCCAATGGAGGATCTGGATTCTAGAGAGGCAGCCTGTGGTCATGGATAATATTAGACTCAGAGCCAGGACAACCTATATTCAAATCCTGCCTTCGGTACTTCCTAGCTGGGTAAATCACTTTGAACCTGTTTCTTCAATGGTGGAATGAGGAAGGTGGACTAGATGGCCTCTAAGGACCCTTCTAGCTCTAAATCTATGACTCTAGTGTCCCTACGACTCTGGACTCTCCATCTAGACCCTTATAACCTTCTCTGTTAGGAGACTGTTGTTCAGTCGTATCTGACTCTCCGTGACCCCATTTGGAGTTGTCTTGGCAGAGACACTGGAGTGTTTTGCCGTTTCCTTCTCCAGCTCATTTTACATATGAGGAAACTGAGGCAACCAGGATTAAGTGACTTGCCCAGGATCATACAGCTAGGAAGTATGTGAGGCCACATTTGAACTCAGGTCCTTCTGACTTGATAGCTGGTGCTCTATCCACTGCATTGGTTAGGAAATCACTCTTGGCCGAAAGAAGTCACTCTTAGCCATGTGAGAATACCACTGGAGTTGGATTCGGAGGACACGGCTTCTAGCCAGAACTAGAACTCAGGTCTTCCGCTGCTTTTCCTACTATCTACCTCACTTCCTCTATTCTTTTTAGTTTTTGCCTTCTTCCCTATCAAATATTTAACTCAGAATCTGTGGCAACTCAATTCAAGAAACATTGAGTATGGCTCAGTGAATAGAGTGCGAGGCATGGAGTCAGGAAGACCAGAGTTCAAATCCTTCCTTAGACACTCATGAGCTATGTGACTCTGGGAAGGTGTCTAAGGGGTGTTCAGAGAGGCCTAGTACCTCTCGTGTGAGGGCTTGCTGAGCTTCTTTCAGGGCTGCTCATCCGCCTTCACCTAACTCTGACCTGTGGCTCCAGGAAGCTCTAGCGTGCCTAGTGGCCATACCCGGTAAAACTGTTTCTGTGGATGGGCTAAACCAGGTTGAGGGTAACTGACAGGCATCAGACCCATTGGTGAGTTGGGTATGTGAAGATGTCCCCCAGCAGAATAGGCGGATGAGAACGATTTGTTCCAGTGGTCATGAAGGCAGCTGAAGCAGGTGCTGTGGAGTGCTCAGAGCTTGGTCAGACACTGAAGATGCCAAGATCACCCGCTGCATCCCAGGCCATAGCCGTTCTCTCGACTTTTGTCCTGCTCCTGCATTTTGGTGACTGTGGAAGAGAGAGTAAGGCTGACAGCTTTGTGCAACTCTGCCTCACATACAGCTCATGAGTGAGTCAAGACATCGCCCTGTGATGTCATTGGTCCTCTTTGAAAACGAAGGACAAGCAACAACAGGAAACAAGAACAACGACTCTGGGCAAGTCACTTAACCTCTGTTTGCCTTAATCTACTTTAGAAGGAAAGGGCAAACTGTGCCAGTATCTAAGCCAAGAAAACTCCATATGGGGTCATGAAAAGAGTCCGACCTGACTAAATGACAGAACAACAACATGGAGGAAGGTCACTGTGTTAAGTGTTGGGGTTCCAAAGACAAAAAGAGAAGAGTCCCTGCTCTCAAGATTATATTGTGCTGCAAGAGAGACCATCAGAGGAAGAATCCTAGCTTTGCTATTTATAGAGCTGAAACTAGGGTAGGATGGCTGGGGTTTTGCCACAGGCAGCTAAAATTCAGAGTGGTTTTTACCTACAGTCTGTGAACTTAAAAAATATTTTGACAAACTCTTTTACAATATAATTTATTTCTTTGTAATCCTAAGTATTTTATTTTGTGCATTTAAAAACATTCTGAGAGGGGTCCATAGGCTTCATGCCAAAGATGTCTATGACAAAAAGTGCCAAGAACCTGTGGTTTAAAGGGACTTGTAATCCTTTAGCATCTTAAGATAGAACTCAGTTTAGCACATAGAATCAATCAATAAGCATTTATGAAGTGCCTACTGTGTGTTAAATCCTGATACCTACATGACATAGGTGAGTTTCTGGTTAGGCTAGTCCTACCTACCCTCCTCCACCTCCCCTGTGTCAGATTCATGGTGCCCTGTGATCTTGCTACTCCTCACAACTGAATTTATTCACTTCTCTGTATCTCAGTTTCTTCAGCTGTAAAATAAGTTGGACTACATTTTCTCTGAGGTCTCTTCCATGATTTGGTGTTTTTGTCCCAGGTACTGAATTAGCTAGTTATGGTTCTGGTTACCTTGTGTGAGTTGGAAGAAATAATTTCTTCTTTCTGGGTTATGTTGGACTAGATGATCTCTAAATATGGAACCTTTAAAACAGATTTGACTTGGAATTTTTGCTTTCTCATTCCTGGAGTTAAGAGCTGGGGGAACTGTACCAAGTTTGGGAATTCCAGCATCAAGCATTACGGGGAGCAAACCTAAATTTTGGATTCTCTGATCAGCACCTACCTCATGCTATGTTCCAGTCAAATCTGTTCCAGCTATTCCCTCTCACTCAATTTCCTGTCCCTCTTAATTTAAATAAATTGAATTCCTTACTAGAATACCTTCACTCCTCGTCTCTGCTTTTCCAGAATCCTGGTCTTTTTTCAAGGCTTAGCTCCAGGGCCATCTCTTTCATGAAACTTTCCATGATTCTTCTCTCTGCTTCTACCTCCTCCCCAGCTGTTAAGGCTGTCTCCTTTCTCCATTCTCCTATATTTGCTTACCTAGGGTATCTTATTTCTTCTTTTTCTCCCTGCCCCCCACCCTCCATACAAACACTTCAAAAGCATAGGCTATTTCTATTTATTTTCTGATTGTATTGTCCTGGGGCCTAGAACAGAGTTTTGCGCATAGTAGGTGCTTAAGAAACGTTTTGTTGAATTGAATTGTTCACAACTATGCCTGAGCCTGCCAGCCTGTCCTTATTTTCCCTGGCTCTGTTTCCTTTCCCTAACTCGAGGAGTAATTGAGCATTTTCACTGCTTTGTTCAGGGATTTTTCCAGCTAAGTAACTGAACTGTTGCTTTATTAAGGGGCCTCCAGTGGATTTTCAATTTGAATCCTTCCATGTAGCCAGAGTCTCTTTTTCTTCCCATTTCCCTTTGTAGTGCATGCAGATCAGCCTCTTAGAGGTGAATTTCAAATAATTTTGCTCCAGGGAGGGGTGAGAAAGGGACAGTGTTGAGTTGGGGGTGGCAGACTGGCAGCTCTAGGATCAGAGGATTTCAATTTGAGAGAGAGTTTGGACACCATCTAGTCCAATTCTCCCTTCCCCCATTTTATAGTTAAAGGAATTGAGGCACCAACTGGGGAAGCTGATTGTCCAATCAACAAGCATTTATTAAGCTTTTATTAGATGCCAGGAGACCAAGGCAGCTAGGTGGAGTAGTAGATAGAGTGCTGAGACTGGAGTCAGGAAGACTAATTTTCCTGAGGTCAAATCTGGCCCCAGACACTTACTTGCTGTATGACCCTGGGCAAGTCACTTAACCCTGTTTGCCCCAGTTTACCCATCTGTAAATGAGCTAGAGAAGGAAATGGCAAACCACTCCAGTATCTCTGCCAAGAAAACCCCAAATGGGGTCATGAAGAGTTGGACACAACTGAACAGCAGAAGTCCAAAAGAGGTTCCACTGCAAATTCTTATAATGTACTCCATTGCTTTCTTTCCCTTTTCCTTCTCCCTTCTCCTTTCTCCTCCTCTAGTTCAAAATGGCAAGCAGGTGGAAGGAGGTTAAAGACAAAGGGCTGGGAGAAGAATAGTGAGGGACATCTCTGTTGAAGTTTTGTTTTCCCAATATATCAAGTTCATGGGTTCACAAGATTTAGACATAGAAGGGTCATTAAATACTGTTTTGTCCAAACACTTTTACTTTTGATTGGAGAATCTCAAGACTCAGAGAGTGGTAGTCACTTGCACTAAGAAAATTAGTAAGGGATAGAGTGGGAATTTGAACTCCATATTCCAAATCCAGTGCTCTTTTCACTATACCATATTATGTCTCAGTTCCAGGCTTCAGCTAGGGAGTTTGCATTGCATCCCAGTTTTGGAAGTCTCTTTTGAGGCTCATGAAACCATAGATTCATTAAGTCACAGAATGTTAGAATTAGTGAGATCCCTAATTTTTACAAAAGTGGAAATTGAGAACCAGGAATAGGAAATAACTTGGACAAGGTCACATACCTAGTGAGCGGTTGAGCCAGTAAGAGAATCAACATCTGCTTTTTAGGCCATCTCTTTTTAGTGTACTGGACCACTCTTTTTCCTCTCACCTCATTCTCCATCACTAACTTAGCTTAGAACCCTGTCCTTCTAAGTCTCTGTCACAGATTAAGGAGAAAGAAATCTCTAGAGGATGAACCAAGGTGAGAGGAATCCTCTGACCAGTCTGCTAGGTCCTTAAGAATGTTCCCAATTGCTTCCCAAGCCAGGCAAGAAGATATAGACCTCCTATCTGAAATAGAGCCCAATCTGCATTTTCTTTTGCAACACGGTTAATAGGGAAATGTTTTGCATGACTGCCCATGTATAATCTATAGCAAATTGCTTGCCTTTTCAAGGAGGGGGAAGGAGAGAAAGAGAGGGAAAGAATTTGGAACCCCAAATTTTAAAAAAATGAATGTTAAAAATTTTTGTTTTTCTGTTATCAGGAAAATTTTTTTTGAAAGAATGAAAGAGACCATAATTTCATGTGTGTTTATGTATGTGTGTGCTCAAATGAGAACAATTCCTTTGCCTTGAAGGAAATAATGTTGACATGAAGCAGAAGCAGTAGTTTCAGGGAGATTTGAAGGACAACAACCCTAAGTAGTTTGTGGTTGTGGGGTACTCAATCTTCTTTCAGACTAGAACAGTGAGAGCTAATGGAGCTCTCCATGGTACTTAAATATTTCTGGATGTTATCTTTGACACAAGATACCAGAGCCTTTAGGGGAGCTAGGTGGCACATAGAGCTCTGGCCCTGGAGTCAGGAGAACCTGAGTTCAAACCTAGTCTTAGAAACTTACTAGCTGTGTGACCCTGGGCAAGTCAATTAGCCTTGTTTTGCTCAGTTCCTCATCTGCAAAATGGGCTGGAAAAAAATGGCAACCTACTCTATTATCTTTGCTAAGAAAATCCCAAATGGATTCTCAAAGAGTTGGACACAAGTAATTGACAGAACAACAACTATAGCCCTTTGTCTCTACATCTGACACCTAGAAGCATAGAACGGATCTTTGAGATTAGCTAATTTAGCATCTAATTGCTACCAGTCTGCCATTTAAATAATTTTGTTAATAACCACCTACCCCAAACTATAGATCTTCTAATCTGACCCCTCTCATTTTAAAGATTAAGAGACTGAGCCTGGAAATGACTTTCTTAATATCATATATTTTAATAGAAGAGCTGGATGGGGCAGCTAGGTGGTGCAGTGAGTAGAATGCCAACCCTGGAGTCAGGAGAACCTGAGTTCAAATCCGCCTCAGACACTTGACATACTTACTAGCCATGTGACCTTGGGCAAGTCACTTAACCCTCATTGCCTTGCCTTCCTCCCTCCAAAAAAAGACATCATCTACAGAAGAGCTGGAAATAGAACTCAGGTTTCCTGAATCCCAGACTCGTTCTCTTCTTACACTGTGCTGTCTTCAACTACCCCCAAGACTAATGCCCTGCCATGATTTTCTTGTAACTTGTTGCTGATTATGCTCTATGCCTATTAAATGCTCTGGCAACGTCCTTGATGAAATTATGTGGTTTAAACCCTTAGTGCTATATGAATTTAGGTACTAATTAGTAAGGATTGACATAGTTAGGGAAGACTTCATGGAGGAGATGAGGCTTGAGTTGAGCCTTGACAGATGTGTTGAATGGGGAAAATGAAAGGGATCTGGGAGAGAATAACATGAGGGAGAGCATGGAACCAGATATATGCATTAGCACAAGTGTAAATAGAGGGGAAGGTTTGTTCTCCTAGCAGTTTTTAAAACTCATTATTTCAGTGAACTCATGATTTCAGAAAACTCCTGGTGAGGAAGATGCTCTACCCAAATAGATAGGCATCTTCTCTTTAATTTATAGTCTTAGAGAGTTTCCCGTGACACTGAGAGGTTAAGCGATTTACCCAAGGTAGTATTCAGCTTGTATGTGTCTGGGGTAGATCTTGAGCCTAGGTCATCCTGACTCTGCAGCCAACTCTGTCCACCACACTGCTAGGCTTCTGTCCTTAATAGTAGTGGGAAATAAAGCTATAAAAGAGAAATAGCCTGAATTTGCTGGAGCTTTCTCCCAAAAGCAGAGTAGATAATAATTTCTTGACTTGCCTTAATTGTAATTCCATCCTTCCCAAATTGGAGCAAACAACAAGAGGAAATTCTATATTGGATCTGATTATTTATGACAAGGAGAAGCTGGTTGCTGGGGTAGAAATGATGATAACATTAGCCTAAGGTGAGTATTCCCTCCTAGAGTTTATGATAGAAGAGAGTAAAGCCAGGCAGAGTCTGACATGAACCTACAATCTGCAAAAGCAGATTTCAAAGGGATCAGGAGAAGGATAGGTAGGCTCTCATGGAATAAAATTCTACAGAAGACGTTAGCTGAGGAGAAATGGGAAGCTCTCAGAAATGAAATTCTCAAGATACAAAGAGAAACAATTCAAGTGGGGAATAAAAAGAGGAATTTTCTGAAAAGGCCAATGTGGATGCACAGGAACTTATTATCCAACTTAGATTTCAAGAGGTATCCTGCAGATGGAAGCAAGGGCAAGTTACAGAGGTATATTTAAGAATCTAGCCTTGAGTTATAAGCATGGCACAAGCCTGTACAAATAGAACAAGGAGTTCTAAAATTCAAAATGAACTAGGTCTGGTGTGGTAAACCAAGGACCAACAAAAATTCTGCTTTAAGTTATAGTGAGGTAAAGAGGAGGACTGAAGAGGATATAATACCAATATTTGGGGAGGATGGGACAATGGTAACTAGCAACAGAGAAGATAGAGCTGCTGAGTTCTTATTTTCTTTTTTCCCATGCTAGAGAAATTGCCCTTTGCACTGGAAATGATGCAACAAAATGGCTAACAGAGAGTTGGTATCAGCTGTATGCTGGAGACAGCTTGAACCCAACCCTTGAGAGCCAATTGTCAACGTTTCAATGTGGACATTTTGTGCCTCAAAACCCCACAAATCTGACCAATCAGAACTTGATTTGTTCATTGTTCAGACTTAGGAAAGTGTTGAATAAAACATTAATATATAGATTAGACATAAAAGTGTGCTGTGCATACTTTTTTCCTCAAGAGTCAATTGTTAAATATTTAGAGCAACCTCTGGTTGATACCCAAGGTCAGTAAAGAGATACCAAAAGATATCACATGCCCTTGATTAATTCAAGTCATCTGGGCCAAGTGAACTACATTCTTGGGTACTGGCAGGTGTGATTCCTAAGATATTGTGAAAAATCACAGAGAGTGGGAGAGGTACTTTAGGACTGTGCAAGGAGAAATATTGTCCTAATTTAGAAAAAAATAGAAGAAAATAGAGTCTGCAAACTATAAACCAGTGAGCTTGATTTTGATTCTTGGAAATATTCTAGAATGGATCATTAAAGAGATGGTTGGTGATCATTGCAACGATCACAACCAACCAACATGGCTTCCTGAAGAACAGATCGTGATGGACTAAGCTTATTTTTTGCTAAAGTTAGTAACCTGGTGGATCAAGGGATTAATGTAGATATAGTGTACTTAGATTTTAACAAAAGATTTGATAAAATATTTTGTATTCTTCTTAGGAAAAAGATGGAGAGATGTGGACTAGATAACGGTATAATTGGTGGATTTGGAACTTGTTGAATGATCAAACTGGGCAGAGTAGTGGTCTTTAAGAGCTCAATATCAACCTGGCAGGAAGCCTCCAGTGGGGCAAGGATCTCTTCTCATCCTTGTCTTTTATTATTTTTTATCACTGTCTTGGATAATAGCATAAATAGAATGCTCATCAAATTTGCAGTCAACACAAAGCTGGAAGGAAGTCAGAAAAAACCCATTTTACCAGTCACAATTATAGCCATTCTTTAATGCCCATGTGAGAGTATCTTCTTCACCATCTGTCTCCCAATTCATTGAAACACTGTGACAAAAGAATCTTCAGGGACATATTCTCAAATGTGAGCTTAAGTAGCCTCGCCTGTGTGGTGTGATTATCAATGGCTGCTTCCATAAATGATCTAATCAGATCACGCCAATTTCTTGGTTCCATCCTGCTGTCTACAGCTGGATATAGACTAAACTGGTCCCACACCCAGGTGCTTCCTTTTTACGAGAAACACATAGACAGGATACTTAGGTTCTTGGGAACCAAATCTACTGGTGTTGGGGACCCAGGGAAGGCACATAAACACACATGCATAATAATGTGGAATGGAATTCCAAGAGCACTGTAGGTAGGAAAGATTCCTGGGGTCTGAAGTCTTTCTGCCTACAAAGTTGCACAGCTTTCTTGCTGCAGTAATATAACATGGTCATGATGCTGAGGAATGAAACCAGAGCAAAATTGGATCACCAGGACCAGGGTGATTCTCATGGGGCAGGTAGGTTGACTTTAATGGAAAAAGTACCGTCAAGTAATGAAAACAATTTCAGCTGCTATTCTTCCACCAATTCCTTGCACATTCACATTTTTTGGGTCCCATTGTCTTTTACAGCCTCGTCTGCTGTCCATAGTTCAGGGTGGTTGTGACTTTCACCATATGCACATTGTTTTGTTTATTATTTCTCAGATATTTGTGTGGCTATTAGCCCATCTGTCAGCCCTGCTCAGATAGCATCTTTGAATGTCCCATTTCCCCCGCTATGAAATCAGAAGTGTTCTCTCTTTCATTTCAATGCTCACGGCTCTGTTAACTTCTCTCTTCACTCTCTGATGACTTTTTGTGATATGATGATTTGTGTTCATGTTTTCTCCCATATTAGATTATAAGCTCCATGTTGGCAAGGACTGTGATGTATTCATTTTTTCTCTCTTCCAGTGCCTAGCACAGTGCCCTGCATAGAATATATCACCAGTAAATACCTTGGTGAGTGGATGAATTTAATCGCATGTTATAAATGAAGCTGAGCTCTCCAGAAGCTGCCAATTCCTCATTCAAGGGAAGATGTACTTTTGCTGTACAATAAGAACATATTGCTGTAGAATCAAGCCTTATTTCAACATTAGAGATGCTCAGAGGGGATGAAAAATAGGAGAAACGGTTCTCTTGATCCCTTTCATTCTTGGGGTTCAACGCCAAGGGCAGAAAATCCACATGCCCTGGAGCTTCCTAAGGGGTTGGTTTTGGACCCAAGAGTCCGATAATCTAGGAATGAGGAATACTGTTCCAGTCAGTGAATCTACACCTTGACTTTTCCTATCGTTCTCCATTGTGAGGTGCCATCAGATGGGGTGTGCAGAAACAGATGTTCCAGATGTGAGCATATGGGGCAGCAATGACTGGTGAACTGAAAATTAAACTGGGCAGGCGATGATGTACCTTTCTTTAAGTGAGAACAGAGGATGAGATGAAAGGCAGTGTGATTTAATGGAGTTAGGAAGACCTGAGTTAAAGTCCTGCTTTTGACATATATAGGCTTCGTAATCCCAGACAAGTCACTTAACCTTTAGGCAACTTTCTCACACTGCAAGGAAGGCAACTAGGTGGTACAGTGGATAGGGTGGTGGGCCTGGAGTCAGGAAAACCTGAGCTCAAATCTGGCCTCAGACACTTACTAGCTGTGTGATCCTGGGCAAGTCACTTAGCCCTGTTTGCCTCAGTGTCCTCATCTGTAAAATGAATTGTAAAAGAAATGGCAAACCACTCCAGTATCTCTGCCAAGAAAACCCCAGAAGGGGTCACAAAGAGTCAGACATGAATGAAAATGATTAAACAACAACGATGACATCCGAGCCTGCAAGTTGCAGAACCTCTGCATATGTTAGAGGAGTTTCCTTATGTGTGAAATCTCAGGTCTGGGGACATGATGGAAGAATCTGGGAACTAAGTTCTGCTCCCATCCCTGGCCTAAATCGTCCCCCACATACATCAAGCAGGAGCCCTCTAGATCAGCCTGGCACGTCTAGGAGCCCATTTAATTGCTATCGGAACCTTGGGAGACTGTGAAATAAATGCCACTAATTTTCTCTTCTACTGTATATCATAAACTTCATCCTCCCTCTCCTCTCCCCCAAATATAATTTTCAATAAATAGCAAGCTCATAAATAACAAGGGACATCATAGTGCCTAATGAAACAGTGACAAATGTTACATCTTCATGGGATCAGGACTAATAACAATGTGGAAAGGGAGAGTGGGGAGGGGGGAAAGAAGCCCCTAGAGCTAGTAAAATGTTATTAAAAATCCTTTAAGTTGCATGCAATCCATTAAAGCAATTCATGTACAAAATAATTAAACACAGCTCAGAGATACCACTATTTTATTAAGAGGATGCAGAGCAAAGGATGGCATCCTAGCATGTTCC
This sequence comes from Trichosurus vulpecula, assembly GCF_011100635.1. Taxonomy (NCBI): domain Eukaryota; kingdom Metazoa; phylum Chordata; class Mammalia; order Diprotodontia; family Phalangeridae; genus Trichosurus; species Trichosurus vulpecula. The sequence goes on along the minus strand of NC_050579.1, from coordinate 42,055,378 downwards.
TCACTTTCTGCAAATAGAATTGTGTTCCTCTGTAGATGGGGTGATGAAAAGAGCATGGAATTGTGAATCAGGAGACCTGGGTTCTAGAGCTGGGTTCCAGTGCTGGCTTTGCCACTAACTTACTGTGTGACAATGGATAAGCCATTTCCCCTCATGGTGCTTCAGTGTCCCCCTCTGTTAAATAAGGATGTTGAACTTGAGGAGGTTTTCGCCAGCTGGGGAATCACTGAACAGATTGTGGTATACAAATGCAATGGAATATTATTGTTCTGGAAGAAATGATGAAAGAGATTATTTAAGAGAATCCCGGGGTAGTCTGAACTGATGCACAGTGAAGTGGACATATGTAGATAGTTTATGCAGAACAGCAACATTCTAAAGAAAAACAACTTGGGGCAGCTAGGTGGAGCAGTGAGTAGAGCACCGGCCCTGGAGTCAGAAGGACCTGAGTTTAAATGCGGCCTCAGACACTTGACACACTTACTAGCTGGGTGACCTTGGGCAAGTCATTTAACCCCAATTGCCCTGCCTTTCCCCCTCCAAAAAAAGAAAAACAACTTAAAAGTTTTAAGAATTTTGATTGATTTGATAACTAGCTATGATTCCAAAAGACCCACAGTAAAGCATGCTATCCATCTCCCAACAGATGCTGAAGACAAGAAGGTAACTAGGGTAATGGAGGAATGGAGACTGTGCCACATGAGGATTAATTGAAAAACCTGGGAGCGAGAACCCAGGCTTTGTAACTCTTGCACTGATCAGTACTTGTACTCTGAAAAACTGCCTACACAGAGAGTTTTGTCACTACAATTGCTTGTCAACAAGGCTCTTTCTAATCAGGAATTATTTTTAACTATATTCTTTTTGGTGCTTCTCTCCACTTCACCTCATCAGTCACTTAACTTGCACTCATCAGAGACGACTAGGACTTTAGAGGACGTTTGGTAAGTCCCTCATTTTATAGAATAGAGGACAAATACTCAGAAGACTTGCTGATTTGCTCATTGTCTTGAATGCAAAATGTAAAATGCTGTAAAACCTGATTGGAGTAGGTGGGATGTGTCCTCTTCCCACTTGGGGTCCCCAGCTCTGGACTCACATGGACTGAATTCACGTCCCAGTCAGGATCTCAGAGCATTCTCTGGCTCATTATGCTCCTACTCCAGAACTCTGGTGAAAAATCCTTTAAAGTTTAGGTTTGGCTCATTTCTAGGATTAATCCTCAGAGGGATTACATGGGTCCCTCCTAAAAAGATGCTCAATGTACATTGTAGTATCATTGTAGTACAGGTACATTGTCATTTTGGTTACAGTACATTGTGGTATCAGGTATAGGACAGCTATTTATTTCCTCTACTACAAAAGAAATGCTTTAAAAAAAGACCAGTAAGTGTGTACTGACAGACTTAAAATATTAATAACAATAGCTAAGCATTAATATAGTGTTTTATGCTTTGAAAAGTACTTAACATATGTTATCACATTGGATCATCATTAGTAGCAGTACCATTATCCTCCTTTTACAAATGCAGAAACTGAGGTTGAGAGAGATTGAAACTTACTCAGAGTCCCACAGCTAGTACATGTCTAAGACAGGATTCAAATTCAAGCCTTCCTGATTCTAAGTTCAGCAGGGGCATACAGTAGGGGCATAAGAGCTGATAAACAGATATAGAAACAATATGAAGTGGTCAAAGGACTTACAGAGGGTCTATTCTATTCTTCCAACATGTTTTTACTTAAAATGTGAAACACTTTGGTGTCTGTTGAAAAGATATTTCACCTTCACCTTGGCACTTCACTGTTTGAACAACCACTCAAGGTCCATATCTTCTGGCCAGCTAGCGAAGGGCTTGAGCTCACCTTTCTGGTAGAGGTCATCTTCTCTTCACACAGGCTGTTGTAGAGATAATCTCCTGTAGGTCAGACAGCTCCTAGATCCAGCTACCCCAGACCTCTCAAACTCAGGAGGTTGCTGCCAAAAGTTGAACCACCTATCATAGGATCATGATTGGGTCACCTGTGCTCAGAGAAAGACACAGAGAAGAAGAGACAGACATGGACTTGAACGTCTCAGCTCAGGCTCACCTAGACATGAACATTGTGAGAAATGATTATTTCTTTCTTATATTTAATAACTAATTATTGAATTAGAACCAAGGTTTATTCTCCTTCTACTTCCACATCCAGAAATCAGCCAGTGTGGGAAATTTTAGGCAGAAATTTACCCAGGCCAAGATCTAATCAAAAAGAGTTTCAAAGTTTGAGCTAATGGGTGCATTCCTGCTCCTTCTGTTTGCTCAAACAGGTCTGGGAAAATGTGGATCCTCCCTTTTGTCAGATAGGTGATATAGAAATTGACAAGTCTCTTTGACCAAGATTTGCATGATCTAAGTTACCTATTTCAAGATCCTCATTGTAATATAGCCTGCCCTCTCATTGTAACACTCATTCTCTCATTAATCATTAGCCAATCAATGTTGATTGCCACCCTGAGGAGCACCTTCTCTTCCAAAGGCATATCAACTGTGAGCCCACTGCCATGAGGGGTCTTTGGTCTAAGAGAGGTGGCCAACTAACCATGTTCTGGCCTCGTTAACAAAATGATTAAATTACCCAGAAATTATATCTCTCAAATCTTTTTAAACACCACCATATGCATGTGTGAGCAATCATCCTGGGGGAGAGAGAGGGACAGGGAGAGGGAAAGCCCCTCCAACCCCCTTGGTATAAGGCCAAGGGAGAGCTCTCAGAGTCCAAACCTCATTTTCAAAAGAGGGGAAGAGAGCAACATCAGAGGTCATCTCTCTTTTTAAACCCTCCTGAATGGGTAGCCATCCCTGTTCAGTGGCCAGTTTTCTTTGGCAAACTGCACCTCTCCATCATGGGGACTGGGAGACCAAGCAGCAGCCTTCAGCAAGAGGCCAAGGCACTTGTGTTATTGGAAGCAGCAGTGTCACAGGGCCACCAGAAAGGGCCAGGATGCGTGTTCAGCCCTATGGAAAGAGCCCCCAGCTAGAGCAGACTAGGATGCCTTTCCTGATTACCACAACCATACTTCCTCCTCACAGGTTACATATTTGCTGTTCTCAGCAAATCAGCTGAGTGTGCATTTAGTACATTTGTCCATGGCCCTAATTCTTGAAAGTTATCTGCAGAGGCTTAAGCATTATCCTCTAAGTGCCTTCCCCCAGAGCTTTGCATTAAAGATTCTCACCAAAGTCCACCTGGCAGTTCTTAATGACTTCCTAGATACTACCTAAAGAGTCTCGGCAGTTTCCATTCATTACAATTCTTAGATAATCCCTCATATTAACAGCTTTTATCAAGCATCCAGATGGATCATAGGTAGTGGGCCTGGAGATTACAATCACCCCTAATACAAAGTTATGCCAATTCAACCAAAAACATTTTATAAAGTCTCTGTCTGCCTGGTACTTATAAAAGCCAACCCAAAATGACTAGGAAAAAACAAAATCAAAACAAAAAAAACTAATAAAAATGAAAAACAAGAAAGGTGAGGAAAAGAAAAATAAAGTTTCCCCTCTCAGAAGGAAAGTTAATTACCAAATAAGTTCACAGAATATGTGGAGCTCTCCCAACAGGGATTAGGGACAATTGACTGGAAATCACACTCTCATGTTTAGAGGAAAAAACAAATGATCCTAGGTGAAAATTTCTTCATGAGTCCCTTCCATATATAGGGAAACCTAGGCACGCCCCAAATAGATACCCTAACCATGCATAGGCAATCAAGATGGATTTCTGAAAAAAATCTCTCTGGGTGCCTACAGCACACAATGTATCCCCTGTGGAATTCAAAATTCACCCAACAATAGGACAAGCAAGTTTAACTACCCCCCAAGAAACCCCAAACAAATAAGCTCAGATGAGCCCTGAACATTTGTTCAGGGTCCCCAAAAGGGATTAGGTAATTAGGGTTGATTAAAACCAGCACCTCAGATCCTAAACAAGTCCCCCAAGTGTAAGATCTACCTGGCCTGGGACATACTTCCCACCAAGGGATGTTATTGTCAACAGATTGGGTTCAATTCTGGGGAAACTTGATTCTGTTGTCATTTTGAACTCTTTGTGACTCTATTTGGGGTTTTCTTGGCAAAAGTACTAGAGCAGTTTGCCATTTCCTTCTCCAGCTCATTTTATAGATGAGGAAACTGAGGCAAACAAGGTTAAGTGACTTGCCCAGGGTCACACAGCTAGTAAGTATCTGAGGCTGGATTTGAACTCTGGTCTTATTGACTCTGGCCCCACACTGTCTACTGTGCCACCCTCTTATTCTTGGTAATGATCATCTTTTCTTCTGATGAACTCTTGCAGAGACCAGACTTAGGAGCTCCTGATCTATCAAAGTCCTAAGGTTGCTGCCAAGACCAGAAATGCTCATCTCAGGGTCATTATTTTGGTCATCCATGTTTAGGGAAAGAAATACAAAGCAGAAGAAGCAGAGACTTGAGGTTCAGGATTAGCCTCACATTGGCCTAAACACAAGCATGTAGTCTCCAATGTTGATGGAGATGGGAGGAGCAAGTTCTTCTCTGGCCTCCCTCCCACTATGGGCATTTGGGAGACTGAAAAGGTTCTCATCTCACTAGAGAGATGGGAAGAGAATGCACTAGCAAAAATTGTCTATCTTTTTAAAAAAATAGTATTTTATTTTTTCCCAATTATACATAAATAAAATTCTTAACAATCTCTCTTCTTTTAAAATCTACTGAGTGAGCAGTTATTCCTGCTCATTAACTAGTCTTCTCTGGCATGCATCCCTCCTTTTCATGGGGACCAAGGTACCAACCAGGAGTCTCTGTTTGTGAATGTCTTTCTGTAAGAAGATGGGACACATGTATCATTGGAAGTGGTTTGAGCACAGGTCCACTAAAAGGGAGCCTGGAATATGTTCAACTCCATGGGAAATACCCAAGAGTAGATTAAGGGGGAGCTCCCATGATTACTCCCCATTACAATACATTAGATATATACAGGGTGTTCCTAAAGTATGGACACATAGGCAAAAATGCATATTTTCAATAAATGAAAAGAATGAAATTTTCAACAACATTTTATTTAATTGGAATATTAACAAATAACACCTCCAATATGATTTCCATTATTTGTGATGCAAAGGTTGATGTGCTTTGCAAGATTCATGTGAACTCAATGCAATAACTCCACATTGCCGTCAATTTTCCTATGTGTCCGGACTTTAGGGATACCCTGTATATAAACATATATAATATAAATATATAAATATAATATGATATAAATACATAAACTATATTAATTTCCCAAGGTCACACACAGTGATTTGGTAGCTCAGATCCAAGTTACCTGATTCTTAATTTGTCCAATACAAGAGCCTGAACCCAAATCCCTTGATGTCCCTCTTTCTACGTTCCATTCAACATTTTTTAGCTGGAGCTAAGTAGGTGTGGTGCGGTAGAAAGAGCACCTGAACCAGGAGATGGGTATTCAAATCCTGTCTCCAACACTTATAAGCCGTGTGACCCTGGGTGAATTATTTCCCTCCTTGTGGAACCTCAGTTTCCATACCTGTAAATAATCTCCTGGAGCTGTTGTAGGGAAAGTGCCTCACAACCTTTAATGGCTAAAAAACATGAGCCATTAATATAACTTGATTAGTGAAACTCTTGCTACTAGTAATAGCCAAATAAAGAGGCCAGGAAGATTTTAAAAATTTAATGTTTTATTGATGCTTTTAATTTTGTTTCCCTCACCATCAGTTCTTTGTAACAATGGAAAACAGTTAAGTAAAACCGGCCAACAGCCCAATCATGCATATCTGATGGTATATACAGCACTGCTCATCAATTGTCCTCTACCTCTCTAATGAAAGGAAAGAATTGCGTTTCTTCATTTCTTCTCCACAGCCAAGCCTGGTCTTTATAATTAATTACATGATCGATACCTTCATTTTAGTATTCTTTTTTGTTTTTGTTACTGTAGTCATTTTGCATGTGGCCAAGAAAACAGCATCGTCAATTCTTTTCTAAAAGAGCCAGAGAACCTTTTGAACCAAATTTGAACAAGGTTATTTTAAACAGAACAGACCCAAAGACTAGTTTCATTCCATGTTATTGCCCATTTAGCTACTGCAGACAGATGGTGCCGACCAAATTGCAGGCTCTTCCCTCCATCAAGCTAGTGGGACCAGAATCAGGTGATTCAGAGAAAAGCTCCCTGGGAGTTGCTCACCATAATAAAGTAACTTTATCAGAGAAAATCCACCTGCCAGGGATCTGAGCATCCTTGGATTTAGAGTGGAAAGGGACCTTTGGAACCATCCTGTCCAATCCGTTTATACTACAGAGGATGTGACCTCTGACCAAGGCCACACGCGCGCGCGTGCGCGCGCACACACACACACACACACACACACTGGTTGAAAAGAGAATTCTGCATTGGATACTAGATGATCTCTGGGGTTCCTCTCAGTAAGAGGCAGTGTAGTACGGTGTTGGATTTGGAACCAGAAGTTTTGAGTTCAAAATTTTTTTTTAAGGTTTGTCTCAAAAATGAAGGAATTGAACTATCTTTAGGCAGCTAGGTAGCGCAGTGCTCAGAGAGATGGATTTGGAATCTGGGAGCCCTGGGAGCCCATTACTTGGGTGCTGAAGGTGGAACTTGAGGCAGGGGCCCACCCCTCTCACTGCAGAAGTCAGCTTTTCCCCTGCCCTACCACCTACCGGCTCCCAATGTTTATTTTTGTAATGTTTGCCTCCCTCCCCCGCCCTCTAGCAAGCTCTGTCCCCTGATCCCTAATGAGCAAATGATTTTCTCTGCCTTCTAAACAAATATTTACTCCCAGTGAGAGATGCAGCAAGTGATAAGCCCATCCCCGTGGCTGACTTGGGCTAACAAGCCTCACTAGCAAGCTGTGGAATAATTAAGGCCCCTCTCAGTTTTCCCTTCAGTATCTACCCTTGGCATCCCGTTCCCGCCAGCCACACTTGCAACTGTGGCTGAGAATGTGTGAGGCTCCCCTAACATGAGACCTTAGCCCACTCTCCAGTCCTGGCAATAGCAAAAATGTCTGGGGTGTGTGTGTGTATGTGAACAATGAGAATCCTCAGGGGCAGCAGAATGGTCTCAGTGGTCTCTGTGGGTTCATCCTAGGCAGAGATCAGAGATCACAGATGTTAGAGCTGGAGGAGAGCAGCTAGTACCTCCCTTCCCTTTTATAAGGGAACACTCTTAGGTCCAGAGTGAGGTTTTTTGCCCAGAGCATGCAGTCAGCAAGTAGCAGACCCGAAATTGAATCCAGGTGCTCTGAACTCACTGTAGTCATTACCACAGGGGCTGAAGGACTACCCTTCAGGGCAGCAGGGAGGCAGGTCTTTGGGGATGAGGAATGGGTGGAACCCACAGTGATTTGCCCTTTACGCTGTAGGGAGGCCTGAATTCCTTGGCAACACTCTTCTCTAATGTCATGTCTCTTAACTCAGCAGAGCCATCCTCAAAGAATAAGGAGTCCTGAATTTGACTCCTAGTCATTTCACCTCCATAGGTCTCGGTTTCCCCATCTCTGGATTGAGAGGTTAGATGAAGAGATTTCTGGGATCCTTTCCAGCTCTAAAATGTCACGAGTCCGTGACTGAGGAGAGAGCCCCAGCTCCTGCATGGATGCGCTATGTGGCCTTGGGCAAGTCACAGAACCCTAGAGTTAGAGGTAGAAGGGACCCCAAGGTCAGTGAATCAACCCCTTCATCTTACAGAGGAGGCCCTGCCTGGCACAGAATGACAACTGGTCTGTGGCAAGATCTGAACTGCGCTCTTCTGCCCTCACAGGCAAAGCTTTCTTCACTGTGCCGTGGGCTTCCTCATCGGAAAAGTAAGAGCAAGAGTTCTTGTACTACTTACCTCTTAGTGTTGGTGGGAGGAAAGCTTTACAGAAATGTCATCTAGCCTTTCCCTCTTTCCTCTTCCACCTCCTCTTCTTCCACCTCCTCCTCTTCATCTTCCCCCTCCTGCTCTTCATCTTCTCCCCCCTCTTCTTCTTCTTCTTCCTTTTCTTCTTCCTCTTCTTCCTTTTCTTCTTCTTCTCCATCCTCTTCCTCTTCTTCTTCTTCTTCCTCCTCTTCTTTTTCTTCTTCTTCTCTCTCCTCCTCTTCTTCCTCTTCCTCCCCTTCCTCTTCCTCCCCTTCTTCTTCCTCTCCTCTTCTTCCTTTTCTTTTTTCTTTTCCTCTTCTTCTCCCTCCTCCTCTTCTTCCTCTTCCTCATTATCTTCTTCCTCCCTCCCTCCTTGGTTCTCTATCTCACCCCACATATCTTTTCCCCACTGTTATCCTAGACTCCATATGGATCCCTAGAAAGGGCCTGGTGGGCAGAAGCGTTTGCCTGAAGAGGGATGTCAGGAGCCCACAGGTGCCACAGGAATCAGTGTAGGAGGGGGTGTGTCTCTAGGATAATTCCTTGTGCTTGAATGAAGGGCATTTATTACATGTCATGGGGAGCGTGACAAATGGGAGCCTTGCTCTTCCTCTGTATCATTTCAATTTTCTGGCCCTGGGGTGATTTATGCAGCTGGGTTTGTGGTGCTTTGAGGTAAAAACAGGAAAGTTATTTAACTTTTCCTTTTCTTTTCTCTCTCTCTTCTACCCCCCCACCTTATTTTTTGAAGGGAGGTGTCTTTTTTGATAACTCCTATACCGTAGCCTTTGGTCCTGGTTTAGACTACTTCACTCATGATCTTTTCTCCCCATCCTTCTTTCCTCGTTTAGCTCTGCTCCTCTAACACCTGACCCAAGATCTTCCCATTGCCTCCTCCAGGAAATCTTTCAGGTAAGGAATCGGCCTTTCTGCAACCACAGTGCAGGCGTGCTCTGCTACTAAGAAAGGTTTCAAGTTCAGGCCCAGTTAACGATTGAGTGTCCGCTATCCAAGAAGACTAACCTAGCTAAAGTCGGAGGCGCTCATCTCAAACCTGGCAACGGGGTAATGAATTTTTCGTCAAAGACTTTTGGCAGTAACAACTGTAAGGCAGCTAGGTGGTGCAGTGGGCAAAGCACCAGACCTGGAGTCAGGAAGACTGAGTTCAAATCCAGCCTCAGACACGTACTAGCTGTGTGACCTTGGACAACTTACTTAACTTCTCTTTGCCTCAGTTTCCCCAATTGTAAGATGGGAATAATAAGAGCACCTACTTCCCAGGATTGTTTTGAGGATCAAATGAGATATTCGTGAAGCACCTGGAACATAGTAGGCACTATATAACATCCACTTAGCCATGGAGGCTTTACAAGTGTAACAGGTCCCTCTGCTTCCTTTCCTCCTAAATATATTCTGGAAAAGGTGATTTTTGTGTTGAAAGAGAGAAGGGAAATTAATTGGTTGTGGAGGTTTGGAATGAGATTGGGAGCTGAGAGGGACACAGTTAGTGGCCTTGAAGGACAAACCAGAGATTTCACATTTGATCAGATGGGTGCTGGGGGGTCTTTTTTAGGCTCTTGAGCAGGACTGGATAGAGATGGTGTTTGGAGAAGGGATGGAACAGGGAGCAACTGAAGGCAGGGAATGAGAGCAGTGAGGAGACTCCAGTGGTTCTCCAGATGTGTCCAAGATATCAGGAAGACAAGACAATAGCCTTGGATTCAGGGTAACTGCCTTCTGTTCAAGCTAAGTCCCTAATGTGATAGAGCACCTTGGCTAAGCAACTAATCAATAAGCATTTACTAAGTGCTTACTACGTCCCAGGCACGAGGCTAGGAGTTAAAAATATAAAAGCAAAAGCAAAAACAGTCCCTTGCCTTCACGGAGCTTACCTTCTATTAGTGGGAAGTAGAATATAACATATACACATGTAAGCATATAAAAATATATGTGCATGTATATATACATATATGTATGTATGTGTACACACATATGTATATACATGTATGTGTATGTATATGTATGTGTGTATATGTACACACACAAGGTAATTTAAGGTTAGTCAATACGCATTTATTAAATACCTACTATGTCAGTGTGCTAAGTGCTGGGAATTCAAAGAAAAGAAAACAACACTGAACATGGAGACATTAGCAGCTTGAGAGGATCAGGGAAGGTCTTATGTGGGAGGCAGCGTATGAGCTGAGCTTTAAAGGAAGCTATGGATTCTAAGAGGGGTAAGTGGAGGAGAGAGCATTTCAGGACTAGGTGAAGGCCCTGGGTCTTGGTTTCTTCCTTTATAAATAAGCTTGAAGGCCTCTTCTAGCTCTGACATTCTTCAGATCTGGTTATGGAGTCTCTTTGGTAGAGGGTGGTGGGGGAGGGGAGAGGGAGGAAGGCAAAATCGAGGAACTTTCTGAAACTATGTTCAGCATCTCCAGCAGAAATATGGCTGCTGAGGGAAAAAAATCTGCCTTGGTTTTCACTTTTGCCCTTTTAGAATCATGGGCCCTGAAAGCCTTCTGTCATCTTTAATTATTTAGAAAACTCTATATCCTTCCATAAGCAAGAAATCTGCTCCGACAGGCGGGAAACATCGTAAATTGTTTATCGTTTTTTTCTCGAAAATCAGTCAGTGGGAGGCAGGGTCGGGGCAGAGTCTCTGGGGTATTGAAAAAAAATGTTGAGACATTCTTTCCAGTGTGTACAGAGAATATGCCACTGTCTCAATCAGGCTCTGCTCAGTGATGGGAGCCAGGATGGTACAGAGGTCCAGCTTCTGGGCTGTCAGAAGGAACTCTAGTGATAACTTGTTAAGGTAAAAAAGGACAAAAATGAAAAACTTACCATGACAGTTCTCTGTCAGCAATTCTTAACCTCTCATGGGCCCCTTTGGCAGTCTGGCAATAGACTCCTTCTCAGAGTGATGTTTTCAAGTACATAAACTAAAATTCATAGGATTACAAAGGAAACATACAGTTAGAATATTTAAAAAAAAAACCAAACAAACCAGATCATAGACCCCAGGTTAGGAATCCCCGCTCTGGGACTATAAGTTGCAGAACAATTACTAATTTACTTTGTTAGAGGGAGTTTCCTTGGTAGTAGTTCTCTACACCAATAAGATCACTATTTCAGGTCAAAAATAATAATTACACATTTTTCTTTGACACTTTTCAGTGCCTGGCACATAGTAGACACTTAAAAATGCTTGTTGATTGTTGCACACATTTTTGTAGCATCTCTTCTTGACTATCCCCCTTAACTTGGAACTCACACTCACAGTTAGGGTACCCAGAAGATGGCTGTTACCTGAAAGTTTAAGGGAGATCTTGTGGGTTCTCGCTTCTGGAACTACACAGCTTGTAAGCCCCCACTAATATGCTTTCACTTAACAGTCAGACAGTAGACACAATTAAAGCATTCATTACCAAGATGGCATAGTAAAAACAGTAGTTACAAAATGTTCCCCTCATAATCTGCACTTTTCTAGAAATGTACATAGAATTCATGTGTACTAACAGAGCATAATGGTAGTGAGACAAACATGTGACCAGGGATACTTGCTCCCACCATAAGGCCTACTCCCTTCTCCCATTGGTGAGTTCTTCCTGGAGCATCCATTTTGTGAAGTGGTTCAAGCTGGCTTTCATTATCCTCCTGGCCCTATTTCTGGTTTTCAGATTTCAACTTCCTCCCCCAGCTTGTCAACTTGGTTTTGTATGTGGTATCCTCCCATTAAAATATAAGCTCCTTGAGAGTCACTGTCTTCTTTTTGCTTATATTTGAATCTTCAGTGCTTAGCACAATACCTGGTGTATTGGGAATCAAGATGGGCTCTTAGCCCTTAAAGTGCCCGTAAAGAGTTTGGCCTTTGTTTCCTTGATTAAATTAGGAGTCCTTGATGATCTTCTTGCCTCAAGGGAAAGCCTAGTTTACATGGGTTTGAGTGACATGTTTGTGATATCAGAGGCTCTTAGACCACATGGGTTTAAGTAGCATTTTTTGTGACAATTTTAGGTCACATGGGTGAGTCGCATGTGTGACTCACCTTTGACCCTGAACAAGATGTATAAACCCAGAGGTTGGCTTTCTCTTTTGGAGCTCTGAGCCACAGCAGGAGTGGTGCGTGACTCTAGGCAAGCCGTTGTTATGAGCTCCCCAGCTCTGAAGAAAACCCAGATGTTGATGCTTCTCTGGTAACTGTATATTGTGATTTTGTCAGAAATCTATCTGTTGATTTGTGTTTATTTGTTCTGTTTGTATTTGCTCTGAAGCTCAGGGTGCTGGCTTTTCCCCCTGAACTGAGTGAATGATATTTTTGTGTTGGATTAAAGTAAGACTGTTAACCCCTTAACATTGCTTTCCTTAGTAAAGCAGATCAAAAGAACCTGGGCTTGCAGCATTCTTGTTGTTGGGCTTGTGTTGGTTTCTCACACAGCAGCTGCTAGCTGAATTGTTGAAACACCTGGCATGTAAAAAGTGGTTAATAAATGCTTCCTTCCTCCCTTCCTTCCTTCTTTCCTTCCTTCCTTCTTGTCACTGCCAGACCTTGAAGTCCTTACTTTCCTAAAGTCTTCTCTATTCAACTAAGTTCAACTTCCCATTGCCAGGGCTAGCTCTTGCCTGCGTCCATAACCAGCTGTCATGCTCTTGAAGCTGCTTCTACTCCTGAGTGACCACTTCTCTGTGTGTGCAGCTGTTTGGAGTATGCCTCTGTTCCTTTGACTGTGACTAAACTCTTTTGGACTAACTGCTGGATGAGGCGTCTTCTTCTGGACAAATATCTCTGCTGCCCAGACACCATAGTTGAGGTATATGAGAAGATGGAAATATTCCTTCTTCCTGCTCCCTCCCTCAGTGATTCCCACTCAGGGGCTGGATTCTTTCTCCACTTCTTGTTCCAGGGCCTTGAATGTCTGAAACTGAGTGGACTCTGTATCCTTTATGGGTTACCAGGGGCATCGTCATCTTCTGCCAGCTGATGAGAACTTCCCTTCTAATTCAATAGAGGCCTTCTCACTTTCTAAAATGCTAACACCTTGTTATCCTGTCATTAAGTTCTGGGGTGTTAACACCTCTTTACCTTATGATTACATTTTGGAGGAGGAGAATCAAATCCTTTCTTAAAACATTTTGTATATCTATATCTAACCTATTATTTCTCTCTCTCTCTCTCTCTCTCTCTCTCTCTCTCTCTCTCTCTCTCTCTCTCTCTCTCTCCCCCTCCCTCTCTCTCATTCTATCCCTCTCCTTATCTCTCTATGTATTCATTTTGTCTCTCAATAGAATGTAAGCTCTTTGAGGGCAGGAAGGGATATTTCATTTTTGTGTCTGTATTCCCAGTGCCTGGCACAGTGACTGGCACATAGCAGGTGCTTATGTAACAAGAAACACTTGCCGGGCATGGTGGCACACACCTGTAATCCCAGCTACTTTGGAGGCTGAGATTGGCAGATCTCTTGAACTTGGGAGTTCTGAGCTACAGTGGGCTAAGCCACTTGAGCGTCTGAAACAAGTTTGACATTAACATGGCAAGCTCCCAGAAGCAGAAGGCTACCAGATGGCCTAAGGAGAAATGCACAGGTCTAGGTCAGAAATTAAGCATCCCAAAGCTCCCATGCCATAGGTTCATGGATAGCCCTGGCATTTCAAGCTAGGTTGAGAGAGGGAAATTGACTCTCAAAATAACAAAACATAACCCCTAACAGCGGATAATACGAGCTTGTTGGTTGAGTGATTTATTTTTCTCATAACTGGACTGTGAGATAGTATTATTATTATTTTTGAACCCAACCTATAATTTGATCAGTGTAGGGAGCTTCCAGTGAGGCGCTTCTTGTATCAATGCCAATTAGTGCTTGCTTGGCAATGTATTGTCTTAGAGCTTGCTTTTCAAGCTTTTTGGTCTCAGAACCCCTTTACACTCTGAAAAATTTATTTTGTGCATGTTGTTCAGTTTTTCAGTCATGTCTCACTCTTTGTGACCCTATTTTGGGGTTTCCTTGGCAAGGATACTGGAGTGGTTTGCCATTTCCTCCTCCTGCTCATTTTACAGATGAGGGAACTGAGACAAACAGGGTTAAGTGACTTGCCCAGGGTCATACAGGCCAGATTTGAACTCAGGAAGATGAGGCTTCCTAATTCCAAGCCTAGTACTCTATCCACTGTGACACCCAACTGTGCCACCTAAAAATTGAGGCCCCTCCCCGAAAGAGCTTTTATTTCTGTGGATTAGATTTATTGATATTTACCATATTAGAAATTAAAACAGTTTTACAGTATTATGAAAATAGTTTGGATCTCACAGATCCCCTGAAAGGGTCTTGGTCCCCTGGCCCAGACTGAGAACTGCTCACTTGGAGAGCTGACTAAGAGGTTAAGGTAGAAATGGGGTAGGGCACATGCACAGCAAGCTGGTCTGTGGGTCAGTGAGTCTGGTTGTGTGATCCTGGGTAAGTCATTTAATCTCCCCAGGCAGCTTTTTAAGTGCAAAAACTTATCTTCATTTTACATATGAGGAAACATCTATTGTTAAAGAGGTTATGCTAAGCCTAATTTCATATAGCTAAGAAGGGCTAGAGCCCAAACCCAGGTTTCTTCATTCAAAGTCCAGCATGTTTTCCACATATTTCCACAATATTGGAGTCCAAAGGTTTGAATCCTGCCACCATCATCTACAACCTCTATTACCTGGGACATCATCATTTAACCCTTCGCCTAGCCTCAGTTTACTCAATTATGAAGTGAAAGGAATGGATTGAATAGGTGACTTCTGAGGGTTCTCTCAGCTCTACAATGTGGTCCTGTAATCAACTATGTAAGAGACTAACATTCCATCTCCTCTGCTTCCTGTTTCACTAATTGAGATTTCTAGTCACAGGGGCCAAAGTCTCCAGTGAGGAAGGTATTGTCAGTTTTCTTATCCCCTAACTTCTGGGGAAAGTCACTTTGAGTCCATCTCAGAGAGCTCCAGGAAAGGAGGTGCCTCACCCTCCTTTGGTGACCCCTTCCAGTGGCTGATCTCCATACTGCTGCCAAAGCTGTTTCCTCTGGGGAATTGTTGAGTGGCCGGTGAGCAGTTGGTTTTTGGATTCAAGTAATTGAATGTTGTTTTTTAAAACAAAGCTGCCCTCTGATACCCTATCATGATGTGGGGGTCATCCTGGATTTTCAAAGGCTATGTTTCCTGAACTCATGCCAGAAATGTCTTGGGGAATGGACCCAGCAATGGCCCTTTTCTGTGCTAGACTGTGATATAGTGGAGTCAAAGGATCTGGGTTCAAATCTTGGTTCTGTTCTTCGTGATTTGAGTGACATTGGGCTTCTGGTCACCATATCACTTGCTGCAGTCATTTACAATAGCTTTACTCTCTGATCATCTCTACTTCACCGGAAATTGGACTCAACTCCTGGCTGCTCTTAACCCTGCTTTTATCCTTATCTAGCTGCCACTATGGGCAGTTAGGTGGCTCAGTGGATAGAGTGCTGGGCCTGGAGTCCAAAAAACATGAGCTCAAATCCGGCCTCAGACACTGACTAGCTATGTGTGTATATGTGTGTGTGTGTGATCCTGGGCAAGTCACTTAACCCTGTTTGCCTCAGTTTCCTCATCTGTAAAATGAACTGGAGAAGGAAATGGCAAATCACTTCAGTATCTTTACCAAGACAACCCCAAATGGGTCATGAAGAGTCAGACACAGCTGAAAAGATTGAACGACAACAATAACAGCTGCCAGTGCAGTCTCCTTGCCATGCCCACAGGGGTACCATCCTTATATATCTCTTCTTCCATCACTGCTTTATGTGTTTCTTCTTCCTTTGGAATGCAACAACCTGCCATCTGTTAGCTGCCTTTTTAACTAATTATTTCTGCTAACTAGGGACTAAACTGTCATTTCTATTCCCCTGGGCCTCAGTTTCTTTATATGTGTAAAGAGAGAGTTGGACTACATGACCACTGAGAGGTTTCTTCCAGGTCTTATCTAGGATTCTGTGACTGTTAGTTCTGGTAGAACTCTCTAAATTTGGTGCCCTGGATCAAAGCCCTGATCATCCACTCTAGCTATGCCCCCATGGCTGTGTACCTTTCAGTGAGTCACTCAGTCTTTCTGGGCCTCAGTTTTCTCCTCCAGAATCTCTTCCATATCTAACATTCTGGTATTGTTTTTTAGGATGGCGTCTCTTCTTGCCTGCCTTCATTTGTTCCTCACCCTGCCCCTCCTCTCTCCCTGCTGGCCCTGATCCTGTCCTGCTTCTCTGAGAGGGCAGTTTCCCAAAGCCCATTGGAGGATCCAGGTGCTGGAGACAAGACTATTTCAGCAGGCCAGGCCCTAGCAACAGCTCAGGAAGGGAGAGAGGCTGTGTTTCTGCTGAGCTCATCTCTTTTTCCTTGGACATATGCCTGGTGCTTGGCCGATGGTCCCTGAAGAATGAAAGGTTTGATTGTTATTGGCTCCTTGGGGAGAGTCCCTTGCCTTCAGGGCAAGAGATGGGGGAAGGCTGCAAGGCAGGAGCTCTGGCTGCACCTGAATTATTGACCTGTAGGATTGGAAGGATGCTGTTGCTGTCACTACATGCCCTACTCCCAAGCCACCAGAACAACTCTCTCCTATCATCAAATCACCTCCTTAAAAGTCTGCCTCTTAATCTGAAGCCTTCCCGGGTTGACCTGAGGCAAGATAACAGCTTCTCCTTTCTTTGTCCAAAGTAGAGCACTGAATTTGGAGGCAGAGGACTCTTATTTGCTATCCGTGGGACCTTGATCTCAGGTCTTTTATGTAAAGTGAGGGAGAATTCCCACCTAACTCAAGATCTATGATCCCTTGAACTCCCATGTACACCTCCTTGCATCCTTCCAAGCATCCTTCCCATCCTGGGGATGTGTTTACCTCAAAGTTATCCTCCAGACTGGTAAGTCTCTGGCCCTGAATGCCATTTCATGAGGGACTTCAGATGTGGTTACTTTACTCCTGACGACTTGCTCACTGAGGCTCTCCCTTTCCAACTCTCCTTCATTTGTTGTCTTCCCTTACTAGAATGTGGGCAGCCAGGTGGTGCAGTGGTTAGAGCACTGGGTTTGCACTCAGGAACACTCATCTTCATGAGTTCAAATCCAGTATCAAATACTGATTAGCTGTGTGACCCTGGGCAAGTCACTTAACCCTGTTTGCCTCAGTTTCCTCATCTGTAAAATGGGCCAGAGAGAAGGATACTCCAGAATCTTAGGTAAGAAAATCCCAAATAGGGTTATGAAGAGTTGGTTACAACTGAAACTATGGAACAATAGCTTGCTAGAGTGTAAGCTCCTTGAGGGTGGAGATTGCTTCATTTGTATGACCAATGCTTAGTAAAATTCCTGGTATATAGGAAGCACTTAATTAATCATCTATCTATCTAACTATCTCTACCTACCTATCATGTATCTATCTATCTATCATCTCCCTGTCATTCTATCAATCTATCAGTATATATAGCCTAGGTGTTGTGACTACATCTTTGACCTAATTTTTTTTGTGTTTTAAAATTAAAAAAAAAATTTAATATGGATTTATTTAAAAAATTTCCCCCAGTTACATGTAAGAACAAATTTTTACATTCATTTAAAAAACTTGGCCTAATATTTTTAAAGTAAGATTTTTATTGATAACTTTTGTTTTTATATTACCTTTATTTTCCAATGTATGACTCTCCATGTCCCCGCCTCAGATCCACCCCTTGTAACAAAGACTAAAAAAAATAAGGGAAGAAAACTAAGTGACACATTTAAAAAGTCTAAAATTATATGCATAACCCCCCAGTTTTCTTTGGGGCTAAGCTTGTTGCCTCAACAATTTTAACAGCTCACATTTCTACGAAAGGTTAAGGTCTTTTTCTGATGTTTCATCATTACGTGGATGTGACCTAGCTAGGATTCCACAGGGCTGTGCCAGGGGGACACAAGCCCTGGCAGATCCTGCCAAGCTAGAAAGGCTTTGAGTGCAGACCAGGACATAGATCATCACCTGCATCTATGGATTAGCCTACCTACAGTATGGAAGGATTTTGGGCCATGATAACTTTATTGGACCATGCAGGGGTTGCGATTTTTGTTGATGGAGGGAGCTCTGGCATTGTAATAATCACAGATTCGTTTCCCCCCAATATCACCTTCTTTTTCTTTTTTTCATTATCACCTTCTTTTCTCAATAGATCTCTCCCTTTTTCCCCACCCAGAGAGCCAACTCTTGTAACACAGAATGAAAAAAGAGAGAATGAAAAGACAAGTAAGCCGCATGTCAACTGAATCAACATATGCAACATATCACACCCGTACGCGCCCCCCCCCCCCCAGCCCCCTGCCATTTCTCCAAAGAAGGGAGAGAGGTTCATTTTCTCATCTCTCCTTCAGAGCCAGACTTGGTCAGAAATCACAGATTCTTGAAGCGTAGAACGGGTCTGGTTCTTGAAGCCCTCAAGTATTGAGGGTTGACAAAGCTCTTTCCTTGATACAACACTGGGCGGTGGGTAGTAGGGAAGGTATTATTGTAAGAAAAGCTGAGTGTCAAAGATGCCAAGAGATTTGCCTGAGGTCATTTAGAGGCTAGTAGAAGGCTCTTCTTTCACCTCCCAGTACCTTGCTTACTTCTTTAGGTGATGTGTGTGTGTGTGTGTGTGTGTGTGCATGTAGGTTCTCTATGTTTTTTAGATTATCTGCAATTTATCTGTAATCACCCATTCTTCAAACTCCATGCTTTCAGGGAATAGTGTCAATAACAGGAAATAGTGTCAGAGTAGTGGAAATCAGTTAGTCAATATGCATTTATTAAGTACCTACTATATGCTAGGGGCAGTTAGGTGGTGCAGTGGATAGAGCACTGGGCCTGGAGTCAAGAAGATCCGAGTTCAAATCTGGCCTCAGACACTTACTAGTTGTGTGACCTTGGGCAAGTCACTTAACCCCTATTTGCCTCAGTTCCTCATCTGTAAAATGGGGACACAGTGGAGAAGAGCAAACCACTCCGGTATCTTTGCCAAGAAAACCCCATGGACAAATCCACGGGGTCACGAAGAGGTGGACATGACCGGATGACCCAACAACAACATGTGCTAAGGGCAGGGGATATGAAGACAATAATGAAACTGTGCCTGTCCTCAAGGAGCTGGCTTCCAGTCCTTTGAGCGAATCAATATGCAGACATCTGAATTTATATAAAATACATATGAAGAAAATGCAATTATAGGCAAAGTTAATGTAGGGTCAGTTTTAGCTTGAGTTATTAGGAAGGCAAATCACTGCAGAGAAAAGTCTTAAATTTCAATCGAGATCCAAGTCTAATGGATTTTGAATTATCTGCCATTAGGGGATTAACTGTGCCATGGAACCCTTCCATTGCTTTGGATAATTGGGGAGGTGGCTGCACTTTGTTGCTAAGTCACATTTTGGTTTAAGTTTTTTTTTTATTGACATCTGTCTGTCCTGTCCCCAGGTGCTCTGCTTTTCATCTCTGTTTTAGGCAAGATTCTTCCAGAGAGCCGGAACTGGATCTGTAATATTCGTTGTGTATGGTGCCTCATCCAGAGAATTATTTCTGGATGATGACAGTGAGGAAGGTGGTGGAAGTGGAAATAAGGCCCGATCGTAGTCCTGGATGTGACTCAGTTATGACTAGCTAGGTGGTGCATTACCTAGAGCCCTGGGCCTGGAGTCAAGATGTTGTTGTTCAGTTATATTTCAGGTGCATCTGACTCTTCGTGACCCTATTTGGGGTTTTCTTGGCAGAGGGACTGGAGCGCTTTGCCATTTCCTTCTCCAGCTCATTTTACAGATGAGGACGCTGACACAAACAGGGTTAAGTGACTTGCCTAGGGTCACACAGCTATGAAGTGTCTGAGGATAGATTTGAACCCAGGAAGGTGAGTCTTTCTGCCCACAGTCCCAGTGCTCTATGTACTATGGCACCACCTAGCTGCCACAAATTGTGCTTCAGACTCATTAACTTCATGACTCTCAACAAGGCATTTTTTTTAACCTCTGTCTCAGTTTCCTCATCTGTAAAACGGGGATAATACAGCATTGACCTTCCAGGGTTTGTCAGGATCAAATGAGAGTACTTACACAATGCCTGGCACATAGACGCTTAATAAATGCTTGTTTCCTTAATAAAATCTAACATTCATATAGCACTATGAGGCTTGCCACATGCTCTATGTACATCCATTCATTTGACTCTCACAACAATCCTGTGAGGGAGATGCTCCAGCATTATTGTTCTATCTCAAAGATGAAGAAACTGAGGCTCAGAGAAATTATGTGACTTGCCCAATGTCACACAGCTAGTTGGTGTTCAAGCTAGGACTCAAACCCATCTCTCTGCCGAGTCCAAGTCCTAATTATTTCTTCTACTTCGTGTTGTCCTTAGGCAAACCACTTCCCTTTCCTGGTCCTCAGTTTCCTTTTCTGTAAAATCAATAGTAAACAGTGGTTTCTCTAATGTTCCTTCCATCTCTGATAGCCTATGTCAGCTTCTACATTAATGTCCCTCTGGCCTCAGGAATCTCTCTTGCTCCATCTCCTCAACAGCTGCCTTGACCACTCCCAGATGTTTCCACCCTGGGGCCTACTTACTGATTGGTGAGTCTCTGTGTTGGATTGGCATTTTCTCCAATTTTTAAGCATTTATTTTTGAGAGAGAGTAAGAGTGAGAGTGAGGGAGGAGGGAGGGAGGGAGGGAGGGAGAGCAAGAGAGAGAGAGAGAGAGAGAGAGAGACTATTGTAGCAATAGAAATATTCAGGCAAAATGAATCCTCAT
This sequence comes from Trichosurus vulpecula, assembly GCF_011100635.1. NCBI lineage: Eukaryota > Metazoa > Chordata > Mammalia > Diprotodontia > Phalangeridae > Trichosurus > Trichosurus vulpecula. The sequence continues at coordinate 42,034,682 of NC_050579.1, read as the reverse complement.
ATTGGCCATGTCCAAAAGTGTGTCTTATTCTGTATGTTGATTCTATCACCTCTCTTTCAGGAGATGGATAGTATTCTTTATCACTGGTCCTCTGGAATCATTATTGATCCTTGCACTGATCAGAGGTTTTAAGTCTTTTAAAAATGTTCATTTTTGCAACATTGTTACAGCATCACTCATTGTCCTGGTTCTGCTCACTTCACTCTGCATCAATTCATACAAGTCTTCCCAGGTTTCTCTTTCATCATTTCTTCCAGCACATTCTTCCATTACATCCATATACCATAATTTGTTTAGCTATTCTGCAAGTGATAAGCACATGAGGGAACTTCTGATAAGGAAACACTCTATCAATGCAGATCAACCGAGGCTCTACAACCTACAGTCACATAAAGTTTCCTGGGGCACCGAGAGTACCTTGTGACTTTTGAGAGTGGAACATAATGTGAATGAAAGACTAATCTGAAATAAATTTGGAATGGTAGGATGGAGCTAGATTGTGAACAGATTTCAATGCCAAGCTGAGTAGACTGTGTTTTATCCTAAAGATAATAATGAGCCAGTGAAAATTCTTGAGCAGTAGAATGATGTTGTCTAACCTGTGCCCTAGAAAGAATAATTTAGTCACTTGGTAGAGGGTGAATTGGAGAAGGAGAGACTGGAAACAAAAAATTTAGTTAGGAGGCTATTACAATAATCCAGGTTAGAGGTCCTAGGTTGGAGGCAATGCAGTAGAGAGAACGGGACACGTGAGATATGTTGTGGAAGTGGAATGAACAAGATTTGAACTTTAGGAACTAATGTGACCATCAAGAAAGACAGTGAAGAGAGAAGAGGAACCAAAACAGAGCTTTGGGGAAAACATTAGGAGGCAGGGCATGGATGATGATCCCACAAAAGAGACTGAGAAGGAATAGTCAGATAGGTAGGAAGAGGAACAGGAGAGATCAGTGTTATGAAAGTAAAAAGAGGAGTGAGCAATCAGGAAATTGTCTACAGTATAAAAAACTCGCTAGCTTGGACAAGCTCCATGTATGTAATTATTGACACTTTTTGGGATGTATGTGTGAGAAGCAGGTTCAAATCGGAGATTACATTGTTGAGAAAACCCCAATTCTCTCTCAGTGAAGATCAGCAACTCTTTTTAAGTTTAGAGTCCTAAAGTTTCTAGGATCACATAGTCTATGTGTCAAAGGTGTAATCTTCCTGTCCCCAAGGCCAACTCTCTACCCACCATCCATCCTTTCGCCCTGTTATAAAGTTTGCAAAGCACTTTCCTTGTGATAGCCCTATGTGGTAGTATCCTTGTTATTGAGAAAAAGAAGACTTAGGAAAGGAAAAAGTGTATCCAAGGTCACAGAGCTATGCTGGGATTCTAAACCAGATCTTTTGACTTTGAGCTTACTGCTGTTTTCTACTATCTTTTCCACCCTCCCCACCATACCCAGCTATACCTTCTCAGCTTTTCATCATGAAAAAATCAACTTCAGGATGAAATCATTGGTGGCATTGACCCAGGGTCCTTGGCTCTTCCCTGGGGGACTCAGGTTTGTTCAGCTCTTCTTCACTCACTCTATATCCTACAGCTCTGAACTTCAAATGGTAGGCATCTCTGTGTGGTGTCTTATCTTATTGGTTTTTTTCTTTTTTTCTGGGCTTCACTGGGAAGTATTTATTACATGTCAGTGTGATAAATGAAAAGTCATATTTTACTGTGAATTATCCTCAGCTCGTAGTGCAGCACAGATCTATAGCTTAGGAGAGTTATTAAGTGCTTACCACAGAATGCTATAAAAACCTCATCACTTTCCTCTAGGACCCCTTCCATTTGGGAGTGGTAAGGGAAGGGTGTTGGGGGCATCTGGGTGACAATTTCAGAAGGTACAGTGGGTGGAAATAAATGGGGGAGGGTCAAAAATGGCTAGCTGATGTGGTCTCCTCCAGGAAACACACACAAGGGTGCCACTAGGATACCTGGACGTGTCGCCTTCCCTTAGTGAACCCCTGTTTCTTCAGTCATAAAACAAATTGAAATGGGGAGCAATATTACACCTAACGTTTTCAGATGGCAAGCAGATGACAGTAATACATGATCAACAAACTGAGAGCTGAGTATCTCTGAACAGAGGCTAGTGTTGTAATCAAATAAAATTTACAACAAAGCTAATCAGACACATATTGATTGATAGGCGTAGTCGTTATTGTGTTGCATGATAATTAGATAGAGATGGCAAGAAGTTTACATAGAAGACCACAATTAGTGTTGCTTTTATATAGCCAAACCAATCCTTCGCAGTTTTTATTTTATCTTTGTTAATGACTTGCATTTATATAGTGATTTAAGGTTTATAAAGCACTTTACATATGTTATCTCATTTGATGTTTACAACCCTGGGAAATGAACATTATAGATATTATGATCCTCATTTTATATATATGAGGAAATTGAGGCACAGGAAAGTGCATGACCTGTTCATGGTCATGCAGATGCTAAATGTTGGTGGCAATATTTGAACCCAGGTCTCTCCTGACTTTAAGTTTAGCACCCTTTCTTCAATATCACACTATTTTTCCAGTACATAGAAATATTTAGGAAGATCTGTGATCTCTCTGATGGGAGTCCTAGTTGTTCCCTCCAGTAGTATAGATTGCACCCCATTCATACCTTCTCATAGAATGTGAATCTTGTTCATGACCTCCAGGAGTGAGGCAAAGAGACCCCCTAACATTATGAGGAACTCCCTCCAGATTTCCTGACCTTGTGTGAATACCAATGGTGCACATAGACTGTCCCTTAATTATCCTTTACCCTTGCTACATGACACTCCACCTCTTTTCTGTCTATACATCTCTCAGATGATATCCTTGATTGTACATCTCTTGCATAATGCATTATTGTTTATACAGACCTGCTGATGCCAACTCCTTACCTTTCCATTTCCCTTTACATGACCCTCAAATTGAATTCTTCAGAGAATGTGGTGTTCTATGACTTGCAAACCTCACTAGAATATGGATGCTAAAGTGGATTGGATCTTTGCTTTAGGGAGAAGCTTGGAATCATCAAAGGTACTGCATAATTTTCCAAAGACAATCCAACCTGCTCTTTCCTATTCAGTTTTGGGTCCAACTGATTGTTCATTCACAGAATCTCTACGATAGATGTACTGGTGGACTAGTTCTATGGGTTGTCCATCTAAATGTACATTACAATCTGGACAATAAGACATTCTTTATTCTTCACTTACCTGGCTCTTCCTGTGTGTACAGGAGACTGAGAAGGAAGGACTAGTCAGATAAGTAGGAAGAGGAACAGGAAAAATCAGTGTTATGAAAGCAAAAAGAAGAGTGAGCATCCAGGAAGTTGTCAACCATGTAAAAAACTCACTAGCTGAGGGAGGCTCCATGTACGTGATTACACTTTTTAGGGTGTGTGTGTCTGTAAAGATGTGGCTTACTGTAGAACACAATTTGAAAAAGGCTGCCTTTTCTTATTTCAAAGCTTCATCAAGGATTCCATATATATGTGTGTGTATGTATGTATGTATGACATACACATAGCCAGCCAGCCAGAAAGACAGACAGAGACAGAGAGACAGAGAGAGACAGACACAGAGACACGCAGAGAGATTGATTTTAAGGAGATGGGAATGTAGGCATATAGGTTGGTGTTATTCAGTCATTTCAGTCATGTCTGACTCTTTGTAACCTCATTTGGAGTTTTCTTGGCAAAGATATTGGAGTGGTTTGCCATGTCCTTCTCCAGCTCATGTGACAAATGAGGAAACTGAGGCAAACAGGATTAAGTGATTTGTCCAGGGTCACGGAGCTAGTGTCTGAGGCTGGATTCAAACTCAGGGCTTCCTGACTTCAGGCCTGGCACCCTATCCACTTGAGTTGCCTAGTTGCCCTGCATAGGTTGGTAGTTACAGATACTTCTTGTTTGTTTTTTTGCATAATGATAAGGTCCAAATTTTTCTCTAAATTTTTGCTAATTCCCCTTATTTCAAGTAACTTGAGGTTCAGTTTCTCATTGCCCTCAATAGTGTATCACTTTCATCACAGGCTTCTTCCATGTATACTTGGTTTAATTCAAATAACTTCTCATTTTTGTTTTCTTCTTCCTCATGCCGCACACGACTATGATGTTAGACATTATCTCCCCTGTCATTGCTAAATAAAGATAATCATTAAAGGAATCTATGAATCTTTTTCTGTTTCATTTTCTTACTTCCAGTTTCATCCCTAAATGCCCTAAGGATGATGTAGTTTAGTTATGTATTTCTGCAATTTTTTTCTTTGCTTTTATAATGCAATGCTGTTCATAATCTTTGCTAACACTCCTGAAAGATTTTACAAATAATTTTACGTGTTAAATTGGCATAACTTTTGAATATTGGTATCTTTTTTATTGGCAAAGTGATCGAATATTTGTTGGCTGAGGTGGTTTTTTTGGTGATCTCAAGTGGTAAGTGATTTACGATCTATTTTTAGGAAATGTTGAATGTCCATGTTAGTGTCTGTTCTTTTGTCCTGTTTTTTTTTTTAGGGAGGGGGAAGGGCAAGGTGACATCAACAGCTTATTTAAAGAGGCCAGGTTTGAATTACCCAAATATGCTGACATATCTCCTCATTTTTATCCTTCCAATTTCCTATTGATTTTCATCTTTGCTTTTACAACTCAGTGGTCCAACTATATACAGACAACCGATTTGGTTTATGACTGTTTCCTGTCCATTAAGATGTTATTGATTTTATTTTTTGTTATGTTTTTTGGTGCTTGCCATGCCCATCACCTTTCAATTCTCTTGAAGAAAATATTCATGATATATAGATAGGAGGGTGCTGTATATTCTATGAGTCTTTGGCCATTCTCATATCTTCCCCTTAAACTATATATTTTCCCATAACAATCCATTATGTCCACCTTTGTATTGAAATCAATCAGTATTAAAGTGTATGATAACTTAATCTGCAGTATCTTATTGAATTCTCCAACAAATGTTATAGTGTCAGCCACGAATGTCTTTGTGCTCATGTTTTCACAAACGTTCATTGTGAACTCTGCATTAGGAAATGGCCAAGTATCTCATACAGTCATGTTTCTCATTGCATGACAAAGCCAACTCCACCAGCTCCTTTATTTGCCTCTCCAAGGAACCTGTGAACCATCCCTCCATTTAGCAACAACTTCCTCATTGTATTTTGGTTTAATTTAAAGAGGGAGAATGTCACAATAGATATGATTCAGTGCCTCTAGTAATATGTCTTTTTTTTTTGGCCATTGGATAAGAATTTCATATTTAGATTATTTACAGCTGAGTTAATGTTTATCAATAGTCTAAAAACTATGCTTCTTAGCACCTTTGCTTCTCTTTTGGCTACATCACTAGAAAAGCAGAGCCAGAGAGAAAAACACAGGACGGTGAGCCATTTTGTATTTTTCTTTGTTTCAAGGGGTGCTCATGGTCAAAGAAACCATCATCCAACATCCAGCCTTTTGGTGATGCATCTTGGCATGCTTAGCTAGGCTGGTTCTCAGAAAGAAGAAATAGTTTGTTGGCAAGATCATATTTGAAGCTTTTCCAGCATGGCAGAGCCTGCAAGAATTCGTGATATGCCTTTGAGAACCCAGGGTCACCTCCATAGCACAATGAGACATCAGAATAGGACTAAACTTTAAAACAGTGTCAATATTGACAATTTTCTTTGATGCCATGTATAATATAATCCTCATCACTCACATACATTGACATAAACTCATTATCTGTCTACATTCACCCTGCTTCTCCTTGTGACTTCACAATTGCTGTCATTGGTATCAGTGTTCATTCAAAGTGATTGAATTCCATAAATATTTACTAAGTTCTTGCTATGTGTAAAACACTAAAGAAACAAAGATTTGAAACAATAGTTTCTGCCCTTAAGGAGCTTACATACTAATATGAGGGAGGTATGACCAATGCAAAACTATGTATGATACAAACAACCTATGCTGATAAATGTTTAACAACTGGATCTCTGAAAAAAGTGTATACATGACACACTTTTAATTTTTCTCTGTGTTATTAATACTTTCTATATCACTTTCTTGTTAGTGCTTTTGTTAGTGGCGGGGGGAAGGAAGGGCAATTGGGGTTAAGTGACTTGCCCAAGGTCACACAGCTAATAAGTGTAAATTGTATGACGCCCGATTTGAACTCAGGTCTTTCCGACTCCAGGGACAGTGCCGCCTAGCTGCCCCCTCTATGTCACTTTCTTAAATCTACAATTAATAAAACAATAAATCAAGTCCTGATTTGTAATGTTTATTGATTTCTGAGGTGTGAATGCTCACACTGAAAACATCACTCAGCAAGCCAATTTAAATTAGCTTAAACCAGGTAAAGTTGATAGAGACAAAAGAGAGATACAGACAAATGTACAAGGAAATTTTGAGGAGAGAGAGATCATTTTCATCTGGAGGCACGGTCAAAGAGATAGAATGTAGAGATAAGAGAAGAGGATCCAGGATAGAGCCTTGGATAAACCTACAATTTAGGGTTATGATATAGATGGTGAACCCTGTGAGGATAAAAATTATCCAACCTACAATGAGAGAAATTGAGGCACTTTATTAAAGGGTCCATGGTCCCCTCTAATGAAGTGGACCTCAGATCTTCCTCACAATCTGAGATGCCCTCTCCTTCCAGGGTCCTATTTTTATAGGGTTGGATGTCTAAACATTCAAGAGCAGCTATACCAGATACAGAATAATTCCATTGGTTGACATATGACACATAGACTAAAATAAGCAAAAATGATTTGTCAGGAGGCTTACAAGCTAGTGAAGCAAGGAATATTTCCACTGACTAGGTGGTCATAAGGTGGGTGAAGTGTAGGGCATTTCTACTGATTAGGCGGTCATAAAATGGATGGACACCTGCTCATGGTGGACAAGAGAGAATGATCTGGAGTTGCAAAAATAATTTTGGGGGACTTTCCGTGTAGTTGAGTCACTTCTGCTATACTTGGCTTGGTCACCATGACACGGAAAAACAAGGAGGAACTCTAATTAATTTCCTATGATTACACAAGTAATCTTACTATCTGTAGGTCACAGTGCTGGGGTCTAATCTAAAGAACCTATAATCATATCAAATTGATTGATATCGATTGAAATAGAATAGGGGTCTTCAATGAATCAACTTCCTCAACCAGCAAAGGAGACTGAAAATGCTGGTGAGATCTGGTAGCAGGAGAACCAGGATAGAGCAGTATGAGGAAAACCCAGAGAGGAAGATTATCCAGAAGGAGAGAGTGGTTATCCTTGCTGTAGAGAGGCCAAGAAGGATGAAGATTGAGAAACAAATCATTTGATTTGTCAGTTAAAGAGCTCACTAGTAAGTTTGGGTGCATGAGGAGGTTTTGAGTCTTGTATTACTATGGAGTCTCCTCCTTTTTCTTTGAGATTCTCCTCTCCTAGCCACCCTGCCCTGATCACTTGGAAGGCAGTTTTTTTGCTGCTCAGACATTTTTCAGTCCTGTCTAAGTCTTTGTGACCCCATTTTGGGTTTTCTTGGCAAAGGTACTAGAGTGGTTTGCCATTTCCTTCTCCAGCTCATTTGACAGTTGAGGAAACTGAGACAGACAGGGTTAAGTGACTTGCCCAGGATCACACAGCCAGTGAGTGTCTTAGGCCAGATTTGAACTCAGGAAGAGGAATTTTCCTGACTCCAGGCTGTGTGTGTGTGTGGTGCGCGCGCGTGTGTTGGCTTTATTCACCTTTAGGAATACCTGTGAGGTCAGTGTAGGGTTCTCCTACCCCATTCTCCTTCCTTGAAACAAACTTCATGCATATAGTTTTTCCTAGGGCAGTCCTTGTTTACAAGTGATGAATAAAATTTAGGCTGCAGGGGTATTTTATTTTATTGATATAATTTATTTTTCATATCACTTTCATTTCCAAATATAACTCTCCCCTCTTCTCTACTCCGGGAGCCATCTCCTTTAACGAAGATTAAAAAAGAAAGAGGGGAGAAAAAGCAGTTTAGCAAAATCAATCAACATATCATTTGTGTCTGACAGCACATGCAATATAAGAATATTCTTTCTAATAAGTGTGGAAAGAAAAAGGGGTAATTTCTTCTGGAAACCTGCTACTTACTTGCTTGTTGTCTCACTTTCAGGCAAGTTGACTCCTCTGGCCTCAGTTTCCTCTTCTGTAAAATGCAAGAGTTAGACCAGTTGGTCTCCAAGTTCCCTTGTGATCCTAGATCATGTGGTCTTATTGATAATCTCTAGAAGCCTTTTCTCCATACTCCTTCATTGACTGGCACTCCTACTCCTTCAGAGGTTAGCATTGAATGCCTTTACCTTCATAGTCTTCCCTTCTGCCTTGGGGCTCTCCATGGAATGGATTTCATGTAGCCCAATCCATAGGACTGAGTGGGAACACCTCAAGCTCCATCCCTGCCTATGTAGGAGCCTAGGTGAAGGATATACCTATGGGATAAATGCAGGTATTCTGTGTATTACTCAGCTAGGTGAGCATGTGAGTGTGAGAGGAACAGGTAGGGTCTCGGGTCTCTTAGAGCAGAATCTGATTTTCAAAAGGAATGCTGAGGGCAATGGACTTCTGGGTCTTTCAAGGAGGCAGCATGGTACGGCGGAAATTGAGTGCTGGTTTTTGAGTCAGAAAACCTGAATTCGAATGCTAGTTCTGCTTCTTACTGTCTGTGTGACCTTGGACAAGTCAATTAATTGCCTTAATTGCTTCATGTGTAAACTGAGATGGTTGAACAAGTTCACTTGGATCACTCTTTCATGTTTCTCCCTACTCCAATCCATATTCCACTTGGATGCTAAAGTGGTTTTCAATGGTCTGACCATGCTAATCCCTCCCCCCACCTTCCTCCTTAATAAATTCCAATAGCTTCCTATTGCTTCTGGGAATAAAAAATATAAGCTCAGTTTGGCATTTAAAGTTCTCTGTATGCTGGCCCCTTCATACCTTTATGGTCTTCTTGTACTTTACAACCCACCTTATACTATATGTTCCTGCTGTACTGGCTGATTTGCTATGTGACCCACACAATACTCCATCTTTTGATCCTTTGCATAGAGTATCCCCCCTATCTCTGGAATGCCCTCATTCCTCACCTCAGCCTCTTGGAATCTCTGGTTTCCTTCAAGCCTTTTTCTGGCCCCCCAGCTGCTAAGTCACCCCATTCTCAAACTACCTTTGATTCATTGTGCATAACTAGCACAAACACATTGTTAGACTGCTTGACTGAGCCCACATGACTGGAGTGTTTGCCTTTCCTTACCCTGTACACATGGTGGTTTGTGGACCAGGTTTAGTGCCTGAAGAAGTTGCCTTTACTGAGGGGAGGGGAGCTCTCTTTTCTAATACTCATTCGGCTCATTAACAAAATCATAGAGGATGATGCTAATTATAGTAAAAGTTATGTCTCACAAGCCTAGGTTTCCCACAAATGGGCAAGTAACAAAAGTAGTCAATGTGCAATATGATATGATACTATGATACAATAAACATTTATTAAGCACCTACTATATGCCAGACACTGTACTAAGTGCTAGAGACACAAAAAAGAGAAAAGAAAGTCTCTCCCCTCAAGGAGCTTACAGTTTAATGAAGGAAGGAGGCAACACAAAAAAAGGAAGCTTAGAAAAGGGTGGAGGGATTGTTAAGGGCTAGGGAGGGAGGCATGATGAAGATGATAATTGAGTTGAAAGCAAGCATAGCAGCTAGTTGCAAATGAAGAGATGGCTGGTATTTTGAGTCCTCTATAAAGGGAGGCTGTGAGAGGAATTTTTTGCTCTGCCTTCCAGCCCTCCACATAGAAAATCGGACATGGAATAGTTAGTAGATTTTTCTACAGAAAGAAATGCTAGACAGGAAAGAATCACAGTGCATACCAAGATTCAGTAATAACTTAAAACTAAGGTTAGTTAATATTTAAGCCTCATCAGAACACCTGGCTGTTTTGCCATACTAGGCATTTCACATTTCACCTTGGCGATGCACTGTCCAACCATTTCTCGTATTTGTTTGTTAGCAATGAAGAGGTTTAAGGTTGAGGGGTGGTCGGCACCCCGAAATATTGACGCACCGGGTCCTGCCGAAAGAATTCGACTCAAGCCTTCTCAGCCAAGGGAAAAGACAAAGTTTATTAGGGATTCACCACAATGGGCTGTCTTAAGAAACCCCTCCCCCACCTTGTGACGCCTGTTTCCACAAGCGGGCCAGATTCAACCTACTGAGTTAGATTGAATCTGAGCACCTTCATGGAGGCAAGATGGAGATTATATACACAAAGATTGTAGGAGGGATTGAGGGGTGGTCTGGGGTGACTAGAGGAGGGGTTTAGGGGAGGGTCTTGAGGGGAAGTCCAAGGAGGGCAAGGTGAGGTATTGGGATTAAGGGTGGGAAGTAGCCGAAGGCATGGATACCGATATATCAAGGGTGGGGAAGTGGCTGCACAACAAAGGGCGAGGCTAGGTAGAGATTTGGGCCTAATGATAATGCGAGGCTTGTGGCCTTAGGGGAAGGCCAGATCCAGTTGGAAGATTCAAGGACAGTTCAAGGGGGCTCCCAGAGACTGTATTCCAGATTCAAGGGGGTTCCCAGAGACTGGGCCCTCATCATTCCCCCCTCAAACAAATAGGACCCAAATTCTTTTGGGGTCAGGGACGAAGATCTCAGCTTCTGAAACTGCTTCCTGCTGGCAAGGGACGTAGAGCTGACTTGATGGGTCCAGTTCAAGGGGTCTCGATGGGTCCTGGAAGTCATCTGGAAGTTGATGGCTTGGAGTCTGGAGGAGACAAACTTGGCAAAGAGGTTAAGCAAACAAGCAGCAAACAGACAGTACAGGAGTACAGAGAAAGGACAATATCCCTGGTGGGAATTAAAGATGACTATTTCATACCTAGCTCCCCTAATCACTTGTTCTGTGTACCACACTGCTTCGGGGTTCATGAGTGTGTAGCACATCCAAATTAGGTTGGGGGTATCTAAGAGCAAGGTTTGATATGTGGTGAGCCTGTGGTTAGCCAGCCACTGCTGGCCATCTGCTGCTAGGATGCTCTGAACTTGATGGGGAGTCAGAGCTCCTAAGGGCTGGTCTGCTAGAGGTTTAGAGGCTTCCTCAATTGGAATGGCTGTAGCAGCCAGAGAATCTAATTGTTTTGAAAAACAGGGCTTTCGGTCAGGTCTTAAGGACTGGGTTAGGATTCCCAAAGCCTGTCCTCTCCTTTCATCAACATAGAGAGTGAAAGGTTTTTCTGGATTGGGTAGAGCTAATGCTGGAGTGGTGGTCAGTTTAATTTTCAAAGTCCCAAAAGCTTGTGCCAGGTAGGGGCCCCACTCTAGAGGGAGTGAGTCAGAGCCTTGAGTGCCAATTAATGGTTGCAGTCCCTCCCAAGCCTTGGGCTTAATTGGATATTGAAGGCTATAGAGGGGAACTATGGCTGGGGTGGCAGAAGTAGCTTGCCCAGGAATTCCCTGATCCCAAACAATTGGCTCAACCTTCTCCCATGCCTCTGGGGGAACATGGGGAGGTCTGGGAAACAGAGGGAAAAGGGAGTTATGAGGTTTAACTATAGAAAATTGGCTTCCCAATTTCACCATCAGGTCCCTTCCCAAGGGGGCAGGGCCAGAGGAGGAGTGTTCAGACAACAGATCCTTGATGCCCATGACCTGATGGGTCGAGGGGCATGTGGGGCCAGAGCCACTAGTTAAAGCAAGAGAACATAGCTGTGATAAAGTGGGTAACCTTACCTTCTGCCTCGATTTTGCCCAGGGCTCCGCGAGAGAGGTGGAGAAAGTGGGAGCACAGCCAAGCCCCAGGCTTTCCCCTCCTTCCAAGTCTTGAGAAGACTGGAGGACAGGGTACTGGGAGGAGGCTCTACCACTTTTCCAGCCTCGGGGACACCTCCAATGTCCCTCCTGGTTAGATGCTGGGCACGGTCCTAGAGGCCTGGATCCTGGAGGCTTCTTCCAGGGGGGCGCCCTAGAGGGGCACTCCTTAGACCAGTGACCCTCCTTGTGGCATCGAAAGCAGGTTTCCCCACTGCCCAAGCCAATGGGCTTCCAAGGGGGCTCCCTGGAGGGGCCCTCCTTGGGTCTCTTCCTGGCCATGGCAGCAGCCAAGAATTGAGCGTGTTCTCTGTCTCTAGCTCTTTCCCTGCGTTTTCTTTCCTCTACTGCAACTAGGTCTCTATTGTTATACACTCCAAAGGCCAAGCCCAGTAGTTGGGCCTGAGGTGTTTGGGGTCCCATTGCCAATTTCTGCAGTTTCCTCCTAATATCTGGGGCAGACTGATTAATGAAATACATGTTAAGTATTGCCGCCCCTTCAATAGAATCAGGATCCAAATTTGTATACTTCTTAATAGCTTCTACTAGCCGGGCCTGGAAAAGGGCAGGGTTTTCCTTTTCTCCCTGAGTAACTTCCCTGATTTTTTGAAAATTTATTTGCTTTTGAAATGCAGTTCTTAGGCCTTCTAACAGGCAAATTACCATATGGTCTCTCTTTTCTCTATCCTCACTCCTTTGATAATTCCATCCTGGGTCACTAGTTGGAATGGCAGCTGTACCTGGGGGATATTTTATGGGATTATTGCTAGCCAAACAATCCCCAAATTTTTGAGCATGTTCCCATATTCTCCTCTTCTCCTCAGTAGTACAACAGGTAGAGAAGAGGATATGCAAATCACACCAAGAAAGTTCAAATTGCAGGGACAGATCCCTAAAACCCTCAGTAAACTTAGTGGGATCTTCTGAGTATCTCCCCAGTTTTTCTTTAATTTGGATGAGATCTGAAATGGAGAATGGAACATGCACTCTCCTTGTCCCAGCAGGGAAGGCAGGCATTTCCCTCAGGGGAAAAAGCCTTGAAGGCCTTGTGGGACCTGGAGCTTGCGGAGCGATATAAGAAGTCCCGCTTCTGGTGAGGGAGGGGTTGGGAGCTGCCGACTGAGGTAGATTAGACTGCAAGGCCAGGGCATCTGCCTGGCAAGGCAGATCAGCTAGTACCTGAGGAGGGGTAGGGGTCAGAGAGGGAGATACCAAAGAGACCTGAGTGGGAGCCACCTCAGAGAGAGGGGCCAGAGGAGGAGGTACTGCCTTGGGGGCAGGGCCCGAGAATGTAATCTGAGTAGGGGTTGCCTCAGGGGTAGGGCCCATGGTGGTAGATACTGCAGGGCCTGAAATAGGGGCAGGCCGTGAAGCCAGAACCTGAGTAGGGGTCCCTTCAGGGGAAGGGGCCACAGAGGGAGACACCTCAACAACACCCTTGGCTGGGACCTGAGCAGGGGTCACCAAGGCGGGAGGGGCCATGGGAGGAGAGGCAGGGTAGGAGACTTGGACCGTGAAGGAGGCAGGATAAGAGGAGGGTTGCGCTACAGGAAACCAAGGGAAAGAGGGGATGGCCACGGAAGGGGGAGCACAGGAAACATAGGTGCTCGGAGGAGGTTGGGGAACAGGAGGAGGAGCTGGGGCTGAAGCCCTGGGGGCCATAAGGAAGGGGTTATCCAAAATGTCCTGTTGACCTTCATTGCCCCTTTGTGGGGGAGCTCTAGCTATGAGCATCTTACAATCTTTTGTGAGAACAGGGTTCCGAGAGAGCTCCACGAAGGTCATTATGTAAGGAATTTCTGTCCATTTTCTTTCTCGCTGACAATATAAATTTAACTGTAAAAGAGTATTATATTGTAAAGTCCCAAAATAAGGCCACTCTTCATGGTCTTCTAGGCGATATTGTGGCCAAGTGGTATTGCAAAGGTATATCAGCTTTTTCTTTTTAAGTTCTTTAGAGAACTTAAACTTTTTCCAATTTTGTAAAAGACAACCTAAGGGTGAATTTTTGGGGATTGAGGAGGTTTGACCCATTGTGAGCCCAGGGGGCTGGAAGTCCCTTCCTCTGCAAGGAGGATCTGGGAGTAAGCCTCAAAAAGGAACAAAGCAAAACAGGAAAAAACAAACACAAAAAGGTACCTGAGATTTTCCCATTCCCTAGCACTGAGAGAATTGGGAAAATTGGTGCGCATTTCTGGATAGGGTGTCCGTCCTTGTCCTCTATGCTTCAGAAGGTGTGCCCAGGTCCATGGCCTTGAACATAAACCACTGGACCGAACTGAGAGCGTCAGGCTGAGTCCAAGACAGCGAGCAGCTGTCTGACCTACTGGGACCTGGGAAGTCAGGCCTGAAAAGCACTTCCAAAATGCTTGGAGAGCGAGAAAGGGTTTGGGTTAGGGAGAGGCTTACCTTCCAGTCTTGGCTGGAGAAAAACGAGATTAGCAGTCGTTCCCGGCCAACGCACCATAAAAATGAAGAGGTTTTAGGTTGAGGGGTGGTCGGCACCCCGAAATATTGACGCACCGGGTCCTGCCGAAAGAATTCGACTCAAGCCTTCTCAGCCAAGGGAAAAGACAAAGTTTATTAGGGATTCACCACAATGGGCTGTCTTAAGAAACCCCTCCCCCACCTTGTGACGCCTGTTTCCACAAGCGGGCCAGATTCAACCTACTGAGTTAGATTGAATCTGAGCACCTTCATGGAGGCAAGATGGAGATTATATACACAAAGATTGTAGGAGGGATTGAGGGGTGGTCTGGGGTGACTAGAGGAGGGGTTTAGGGGAGGGTCTTGAGGGGAAGTCCAAGGAGGGCAAGGTGAGGTATTGGGATTAAGGGTGGGAAGTAGCCGAAGGCATGGATACCGATATATCAAGGGTGGGGAAGTGGCTGCACAACAAAGGGCGAGGCTAGGTAGAGATTTGGGCCTAATGATAATGCGAGGCTTGTGGCCTTAGGGGAAGGCCAGATCCAGTTGGAAGATTCAAGGACAGTTCAAGGGGGCTCCCAGAGACTGTATTCCAGATTCAAGGGGGTTCCCAGAGACTGGGCCCTCATCAGCAACACTGGCCAGGCTTGGGCCAGTCTTCTTGTCAATGGCCATTTTTCTCGATGTAGGAACTTCTGCCTCTTCAGTCCTGGAAACATTGCAGATACTGCACTTACTGGCCTGTGGGACCTTTCAGCCTTTGACATTGACAATGTTGTTGATGGATCTAGACTGTCCCATATTAGGATACTCATTCATCTAGAGTCGGGAAAAAACCATGACAAAAAGGGCAAATGTGGCCAAATGCTTGCTGGCACATGGAGACAAGGTGCAAGACTGACTCCTTCCTTCATCTGACTCTTGGAACAATTGGAAATAGGCCAAATGCTTCAAATCCAGAGAGGAAGATAGGAGCAGAGAGTGTCAGTAACTTCTTTTGTACATCCTCTAAGCCATTAGTTCTGACTCAGTAACCAATTAGAGGACTCTACCTCATGTCCCATTACATGTTCCTGAGTCACTCATGGCTGGTAGCAGACCTATGAAACTCCCATATGGTTGACTGAAAATGGGCAGAGCATATCTAGGTGCACCCTTTGCAGCTCACATTGTACATACATTTTTAATACTCTCATGTGCATAAATGTTGTCTCTCTCATTAGAATGTAATCTCCTAGAAGCTAGGGACAGCTTTGCTTTTGTCTCTGTATCCTCAGCAGTTAGCAGAGTGCCTTGCATATAGTAAATACTCAAAATCTTGTTGATTGATCTCTGAGGTGCCTTCTAACTAAATGTATTATTTTATATGCCAGATAAAGGTCTGAGCCTTGATGCTCCTTGGTGCAGAAAATATCCTACCCCATTTCTGATTTGGGGAGTCACCATTTTCCCTAAATGGGAAGGCCCTTAGAGGGAAAATTGAGTTAGAGCTATTCCTTGGGGTTTGTGAGCCTGAGGAAAGATTCCTCTCCCTCCATTCCCAGCATTTAGACAGCTTCTTATTCACCCTAGTCCATACTTCCACTATACAGCCTGGAGGGAAGTTTCATTTCCTTCCACTGTGGATGGAAGAGAAATCTTTACACTCATTTGCAAGTCCCAAGGCTAGTATCTGTGTAACCTCTCTCTTTTTTTTTGGGTGGAGCTGGAGAGAGTGGGAGAGCCCAAGGAGAGAGACCCATACCAATGGGCTCTGGGACAGGGGTTACACCTGCACCCATCTTCCCTGCCCTTAGACTATGACCACACCCACTAGGTATCTCTGCTTGGTCAGAGACAGGAAAGAGAGGATTCTTTCCTTCTTTCCACCATCCCTCCTGCCCAGGTCTGAGGTCAGAGATCTATCACTCTGGGATTCCATTCTCTATTTCTCTAGTTACCCAGGCAGGTTTCTGCTCAGGGTTATAGCATTTTTGTGATCTGGAAGTTGTGTGTTTGTGTGTGTGTGTGTGTGTGTGTGTGTGTGTGTGTGTACAGCAGCAGCAGCATTTATATAGGGCTTTAAGGCTTACAAAGCACTTTACAAATATTATCTCATTTTATCCTTGCAACAACCCAGGGAAGTGGTAGGGGCGGGGGGGTGGGGGGGGGGGAGGGAACAAGCATAAACACCTACATCAGTCACTGTGCTAAATGCTTTGCAAATATCTCATTTGATCTGCAAAACAGCCCTGGAGGGTAGGTGCTATTATTATCCACTTTTTACAGTTGAGAAATTTGAGGCAGACGGGGGTTAAGTGACTTGCCCAAGGTCAGGCAGCTAGAAAATATTTGAGGTTAGCTTTGAACTCAAGTCTTCTGGATTCTAAGTCCAGCACTCTGTGCTCTGTGTTGCCACCTACTGGCCTTGAAGAGGACAAAATCAAAACAGTTCTTGCCTACAAGGAGCTTACATGTATGTTGTAGAGCTGGAAAAAAGGCATTCTGAGGGTGTGGGCGAGAATTCATTAAAAAATAAAAACAAAAAAAATCATAGCTTCCAAGCCCCCACTGATACATTTCTTTTACCAGCCAATCAGAGGACATAACAATTTGAAGCAAAAGACATTTACTTAAACATCACAGCAATATAAGTGACCAGAAAGATTTCTCTTTATATATGCAGAGGTGTGCTCTTGAACAGGTTACCACATCCTCTGGTGATATCATCAGGTGAGCTTCTTTCTACACTGAGCTGGGATCTCTTCAGCCCACTCTTTCTCAACAGAGCATTGTCATTCTCTGGATGGGGGGCAGGAAGGGAAGGTGGTCTCTACCAGGTATCTCTACTTTCCTGCTACCATATATACTGAGATAGAATGCTTAAGGCTTAAGATTGAAGCCATTAGCTCTCAGCTTTGAAAATTCCATAGCTTATCTTTTCAGATTCAGACACCAATCAACTACACCCAGCCAGCAAATTAAGAAAAGCTTTCTAAGCCTGTCTCTTTAATTGAGTCATTCTCTGATACAATACTTTCGCTGACTCATGTGAATTTTGGTCAGAAATTTCCTTTTAATTACTATCATATCCTAGGTCCCAGCAAATCATTTCCTAGGGCCTCACTTAGCAAACTACAAAGGGTGAACTAAAAAGTGAAACTGTGGTGAATTACCTTCAATCTCCCTTCACCCTCCTCTTTCTCCCTCCAGTTCTCTGTAAATCACAGACTCTGGGGTGGATAGCAAAGACTGAAAATGTCTGTCGACTTTTCCCAAAATAATTTCCTTTTACTTTGTATTACAATGCAAAAAGTAGGAGATGTGGTAACATCTCAATTTTGCCTCTGGCTAGCTCTGGGACATTGGGCAAACCTCCTTCCTTCTCTGGACCTCAGGTTCTTCACACCCCCCTCCCTGAAAAAAAAACCCAAACAAAAAATAGAGGGGTTGGATTAGGTGGTCAGTAAGATCCCTTCTGACTCTGATGCCTTCTAAGGAACATGAGTGCCTCAGCTCAGTAACATTCGAACCCAGCCCTGATACCCATATCCAGAGTTGCCTATTTCATTCAGCTACTCCATTAACTTCATTATGGGTTCAGGATGAGGGATACTCCTGTGGTAAAGGGTTAGGCCATTTCAGGAACATTTAGAAGGGAGCCCTGGCCCCAGCCCTTCATTCTACATAGTTTCCCAGCCCAAAGAACCATGTGTTTAATTGTACTCTAATCTATATCATAGTAGTCTTGTTTCCTGACATTGGAATCTTAATATGTTTGTCATGGATCCTTTTGGCAGTCTGATGAAGTCCACAAGTTCCTCCTCAGGTAATGTTTTAAAATGCATAACAAAAAACATAGGATTCCAAAGGAAACCAACTATATTTGAATATGGTTATCTCTCATCTATCTATCTATCTATCTATCTATCTATCTATCTTCTCTTTCTTGGTCTCTCCCCTACGAGTTCATGAATTCCAGGTTTAGAGCCCCTCCCCTACATGATATCAAGATAGGACCTGACTCTTTTCTTTCTCAAGGAATACCAATGTATTCAGCTCTGAAATGGGCAGTATAAAGAAGAGCCACAGCCCTTCCCTTAAGGGAGTTCAGAGTAGAAGGGGAAGACATAATGTCTGCCCATAACAGCTCACATTCTGTTGCTAAAGACACAACTCACCTCCTTTTCACAGTAGAAATATGCTTCACACCTCTGCTGCTTCCCTCTGATTGAGCAATTCCTTCTGGAACCTGTATTTTAAGGAAAGTGCTCAGACCAGCCATATCTTAATTCTTCTCTTGCCTCCACTCTTGACTCTGGATTTTCTCCAGGCAAAAAGCAGCTAGGTAGCACAGTGAATAGAGAGCTGGCCCTGAAGTTAGAAACAGCTGAGTTCAAATCCAGCATTGGATACTAGCTATGTGACCCTAGGCAAGTCACTTAACCTCTGTCTCCCTCTGTTTCTTCAATTACAAAATGGAGGATAACAATGGCACCTACTTCCCAGGACTGTCAGAAGGATTAAATGAGATAAACTTGGTAAAGTGCATAGTACAGTGCCTGACATATAGTAGCTACTCAATCAATGCTCACTTTATTTCTTCCTTTTCCACCTAATTGGGACCTGGGTAACTTCCTCTCTTTTCTGCTTCTTTTTATGTGTTGTCTACCTCTGTTAGAATATAAACTCCTTGACGACAGGGACTGACTGACTTTCTGCTTGTGTTTGTATTCTCAATGCTTAGTTCAGTGTCTGGCCCACAGTAAGCACTTAATACTTTGACCTCGGGGGATTCTCAGGCTAGAATAAGATACCTGTACCTCATAAATAAAGTTAGTCATTTAGTCTTGTTGACCCTTTGTGACCCTATTTGGGGTTTTCTTGGCAAAGATACTGGAGTGGTTTGCCATTTCCTTCTCCAGCTTTTTTACAGAGGAGGAAACTGAGGCAAGGGAGGGTTAAGTGACTTCCCCAAGGTCACACAGCTAGTAGGTGTCTGAGGTGTGATTTGAACTCAGGTCTTCCTTACTCTGGGCCCAGCATTCTGTGTATTATGGTGCCCCTTAGCTGCCCCCACATAGGATTAGAGAATTATCTAAGTGCAGAAGGCTTCTCAGCAGAAGGGAAGGTCAGATCCATAGGCTGGAAATCAGAATGGATTAATTCTGGGAAGGTTTCCTTGGTGGAAACCATTGTAGGTTTCCCTCTCTCTCTCTTTGTCTCTGCACATTTCGCTATAGTGTGAACCTACTGCAGAAAAAACCCTAGTGTAGCACAGAGTTATATGACCAAAGGGCAAGATTCACCAAGAACATCTGTCCTGATTTACAGGGCTCACCTTCATGAGCATCTGCAGTATTTCTCCTTCGACAAAGGAAAACAATTTTAAGTGTGATGATGAATGTAAATCCTGGGACAGCTTGGATTCTTCCTTCCGTGGCTCCTTTCCTTCATCTCCACTTTCCCCTTCAACCCTCCCAAGGACCTGAGAGTATATGACTGTAGACCTTTCTTTTTTTTTTATCACAGCCAAACCAGTTCTGAGAGTGATGGGGCTGACAGTCTGCCCACACTGAGGATGATATGTTATTTGACAAGAGGGGGGCCCTGAGGAGAAACTTTTCCATAGTTCTTCAAGCAAAAAGTCAAATATTAATTTTTTAATCTATTCACCAAGCTGACTGCTACATCACCATTCTCTTCTTGACCACTAGGGGGAGAAGATTCTGTGATGGAATGGGCTACTGAAGGGGCTGACCAGTTGGTCTCCAAATGAATGCATGAAAAGCATCCATTAAAGCTTTATCATATGTCAGTCTCTATGTTAAGCCCTGGGGAGATTCAGATACAAAAGTGAGACAGTCCTGGCTTTCGAGGAACTTACATTCTAGTAGAGGAAGGTGACAGACAATGAAAGGAGGTCAGAGGAATGTTAAGTAGGGGTGGAGAGTCAAAGACCAGTCACCGTTCTGCATTAGGCATCCACTTCTGAAGGTGGAGACTTGAATCAGGGGACAACCTGCTGTTCGTTTCAATCCCAGGATCCTAAGATCTTGTGGCTCTCTAGGGTTTCATGATTCTCTAGGCAATTACATGGCACATGGTAGATAGAGTGCTGGGTCCGGAGTCAGGAAAACCTGAGTTCAAATCCAGCCTCAGATACTTCCTAGTTGTATGACCCAGGACAAGTCACTTACTCTCTGTTTGCCTCTGTTTATCCCTTTAAAATAGGGACAGCAATAGCACCCACCTCTCAGGGTTGTTGTGAGGATCAACTGAGATGCTATTTATGAAGTGCTTTGCACAGTGCCTGGCACATAGTAGGTACATGCTAGCTGTTATTATTACTAATTATGATGGCTCTCTGAATCTATGAGGCCATGGAAGGAGAGCCCCAGATGGAAGCACCTTCTAGGGGCAAGAGACAGATCGAGAGACAGACAGACCCATGGAATTCACTGAGACCATGGCACCTTATTCAGCTGCCCTAGGAGTGCCCTGAGAGTGTTGAAAAAGGCTAGTTTCACTTGGCAGCTAAGTTTCTGATGGTCATAGCACTGAAAACCCCAAAACTATGTTTAGGTGCCTCTGAAATTTATAGACATTTTAGATGTTAGGACTAGAAGACATTTCAGAGGCTATGTAGCCCAATCCCTCATTTCATAAACTAAGGCCTTTGGAGTTAGAGTATCTTATAGTCTGAAGCAGTTAGGTGGCACAGTGGATAGAGTGGCAGGCCTGGAGTTGGGTGGTGCCACAGTGCATAGAGCACCAGGCCTGGAGTCAGAAAGATTCATCTTCCTGAGTTCAAATCTGGTCTCAGACACTTACTAGCTGTGTGACCCTGGACAAGTCACTTAACTTTCCTTGCCTCAGTTTCCTTGTCTTTAAAATGAGTTGGAAAAGGAAATGGCAAACCATGCCAGTATGTTTGCCAAGAAAACCCCAAATAGGGTCACCAAGAATTGGCCATGACTGAAACAGCTGAACAACCTTATAACTAACTAGTATTTATCTGATTTTTTGGAAGTAGCACTGTCCTTCTTTGTTTGAATTCTCAAAGAATTTTTATTTAGCTGAACACAAGGAAGTCCTCCTTAACAGCTAACCCAAATTTCCCCTGTTGTACTTTTCTTCCTATTCTCTTTGGTGCTCAAGAACAGAACCTCTTGTCTACGTAAAGACACAGCTTATCATGAAGATTGGTGTGTAGTTAACCTCCTCTCTGCCTCTCTGCAGGTAGCATGGGAATCTCTAAGGATGTAATGGGGACAAGCAATAGGGTTGAGATTGATTGGAGAATGAGTGCAAACTCTCTCAACTGGCTAAATATAGCTGGCCCCAGACCATCTTTCACACTCATCCACCCTGGACAGTTTGGAACATCTGTCCATTTTGTTGCTGCTTCATGTATGCCTCCCATACTCCCTGACCCCTTCCATTTTTCATCTCTTGCTTTGGGAATCATAACCAAATTAATGCAAACATTGATTCTGGAAAAGTCTTGACAATCAACTGTGCTATGGCTACACTCACCCTATCAATCAATAAACATTTGTTAAGCACCTACTATGTGCCAGGCACTGTACTAAGTGCTAAGACTATCTGACACTCCAAGGACAGACAAAAACTCTTTTCCTTGGACAGCATTCCCCCATAAATATAGCCCTCTGTGTTAGAATATAAATTCCTTGAGGACAGGGACTATCTGGCTTCTATATTTGTATTGCCAGTGCCTAGCAAAGTATCTAGGGCAGTGCACAATAAAGGCTTAAAAATTTTTTTTCGAGGCAATTGGAGTTAAGTGATGTGCCCAGGGTCACACAGTTAGTAAATGTCTGAGGCTGGATTTGAGTTCAGGTCTTCCTGACTCCAGGGCCAGTGCTCTATCCACTGCACCATCTAGCTGTCCCAATAAATGCTTTTCAACTATGTGAATGTGAGACTTTGAGTTCAGGAAGATGAGTTCAAATCCTGCCTCAGAAACTTTTGAGCTGTGTGACCCTGAGCAAATTACTTAACCTCTCTCAGTTTCTATTTCCCCATCTGCAAAATAGGGAATAATATCTGCCCCATGGGCTTGTTGTGAGGGTCAAGTGAGATAATGATATATGTCAAGTATTTTGGAACTCTTAGAGTTTATGTTAATGCTATTTATTTTGTGCCCAGGAGACTGAGATAAAACCATCCCTGTCCTCTTTCTGGGAGGCAGGGAGCAGCAGGGTCTTGAGCCCCAGGACCCTGCTCTGCAGCCCATCGTTCAAGGGAGGTTTGAGGGGGAAGGAACCCAAATGTATTGCTGAGGTTTGCTGGGGCTGCATTTGAGGTTCTCCCATCACGTGGAATTTTCACATGAGGCTTTGCATCTCTAGGTTCCATTTATCATAGGTATGAAGGCTAATTAGTCACATTTCACTATTATGCCTGGTTAACAGCTACTTTAGATGCAGCTGCCGCAGTCGTCTTATGGCAGCCTGGATGGACGATGGCCGTTGTAATTAGCAGGGAAAACAGGCAAGAAGAAATGTGAGGCTTTTTTTTTATAGTCAAGTGAAACCTCTGGACTGAAATAACTCTATGCTAATTGCGCATTGTGTTTATTAACATGACATGAGTTAGTAAATAATGACCAATGTTTCTAGTGCAAATGTTTGATTTCTTTCCCAGTTTTTCTTAGGGATTAAGATAATTCTTGTTCTTTCTCTGAAGACATCCTGTCCTTGTTTTCCTTTTTTGGTAGGAAGACAATTTCATAGAATTATTTATTTTTAGAAATGGAAGGTGGTATCTTAGAGTTCATCTAGCTGAGCCCTTTCCCTTTACAAATAAGGAAACTGAAGAGGTCTAGGGTGGTGACTTGCCTGCAGTCACATAGATAATAAGTACCAAAGGGGGGATTTCAACCTGGATCTCCTGGTTCCAAAATCCTTGCTTTGAGGAGCTGTATAAGTTGTGAACATACTCTTTGCGACTTGGGAAGTTGTCATTTCTAGATTGTCTTTGTCCTCCACACTCTTGCTGTTTAAAATGTTTTCATACTTTCTAAGCAAAGGGGGGAAAACAGATACTGGAAATTGGTGGGAAGAATGGGGAGAATATAAGAATAGAGAGAAGAAATTCCAGAGGGAATAATAAGGCTTAATCTGCCATCTTTTGTGTGGTACCTATTGTACCCATTGCCCTCTCATGTGGACCCCCAGAAAACTATCCCAGATTCAAGACACTCTGTCAGTTAGAACCTATTCAAAACCATAACTCATGAGCCCCCACCAATGTGCTAATATTTTCCAGTCAACCAGAGGACATATTAGTTCAAACAGAAGACATTTTGCAATCAAACCTCATGGCAAACAATGTGACAAGAAAAAAAAATCCTCCCATACACATGGTGTGTGAGTGGAGTGGTTACATTATCTTATAAGTAACCATGCCACTAGTGGGAGAAGATATACATAGAGAGAATATATGTGGCCAGAGAACATGTATGAAAGATACACAATCTGGGCACAAGTGGTCAAGACACATTCATATTCAGGAAAACTCATACCTCTGACACTTTAGGGCTGCTGTTCTTTTTGGGTGGTTATTATACTGCTTTCTTCTGGATAATATCTCTCTGCTTGCCAATGGCTACATAGTCTCTATGAAGCATGTCATCTCTGTTGGGCACTGCATCCTTGTGATAGGTTTCCTGGTTGCCAAATAAATTTCTGCTACCATGTTCTCAGCTTCAAATCTTTGGCTAGGATGTAGTGACTAGAAAGCCTCTCCCTGACAAGGGTAGGCCAAATTCTTTAGTGCATACCTGCTGGGGCTATTAACCACTACACCTAGCTAAGAGCAGTCTAGAAATAATAGCTAGAATACCCTTGGGATAGTATTAAATGTACTTTTTAATTAACTCTGCATGTTATTGATTTGAAGTCCATTATCTCAAGTGATTATCTAACTTAAAATTGGAAAATTCCTTGTCACTCAAGTTTAACCCTCATGAGAATTCTGTTCTCCCTAAAAACCATTTTAGGGATTCTGGCAGAAAAAAAAACTCCAAATAACCCATGGGAACTATTGGGAGGCTTGGGGCCACTTAGTTCCTAAGATCCTCTCAGAATGGGATAGAAATGAAGTGGAACAAGATCAAAAGCTATGTGAAGAAGGCTAGGCTGTTGTCTTCTGCCATCCTGACCCACATTCCTGCATTTATTATGCGTGTCTATCAGGAACAAAAAACAATAGCAATGAGGACAATGACAACAACAAGAAAATCAGCCCCTGGATGTTGTTGTATTTTGAACAACATGAAACCAACCTGTTTCCCTACCTTAGGGATGCATGATATCTGTAGATCCATGACCATGCCAAGCGTCTTCAGAGCCACAGATGGAAGGGGCATTAGGGATTACTGGTCTAACTTTTCATGTTATAGAGGTGGAAACTGAGAACCAGAGAAGGGGAAATGGCATGCTTAAGGTCACACACTGAGTCAGTGGTAAAGCTAGGACTAAAACCCAGCTATCTTGACTCATAGGTCAGTATGCTTCTCATGACATTATGCTGACCCTCAAAACTACATCTGCACTGGCTAGGAATTGAATGGGATCTCCTATAGGACCCCAAATACTGAAGCAGCATTGTGGGATAAGCAAAGGTATAGAGGGAAAGACTGTTTCCTCCTGATAGTCACGATCCAAAAAGATCTTGACAAGCCAGAAAATTGGACAGAATTTAGTAAGATAAAATTTAATGAGGATAAATGTAAAGGTTTACACTTGGGCTAAAATAAATCAACTTTACAAGTATAGGATGGGGGAAGAATGGTTTGATAAAACGTTGTCTGAAAAAGATCTGGGGATTCTGGCTAACTGAATGCTCAAGATGAGTTAGTAGTATTGTGGCAGCCAAAAAAACTTGTGCAATTTTGAGCTGCACCAAGACAGCTGCAGCTTCTAAGGATAAAGAGAGCACAGCACCATTGTACTCTGCTATGGCCAGACCACATCCGGTGCCTTGCATTAAGCTCTGGGGACCACAATTTAGGAAATTCATTGAAGAGCTAGAGGGTGCCCAGAAGAAGGCAACCAAGGTGGTGAAGGCCCTTGAGTATATCCTATATGAGGATCAGTTGGAAAAATTAGGCATGTTTATCCTGGAAAAGAGAAGGTGCAGGGGGTACACGATGGCTGGATTTAAGTATCTGATGGGCTTTCATGTGGAATAGATGTGTTCTGATTGGATCCAGAAGGCAGAAACAGGAACAATAGGTGGAGACTGCAAGAAGGCAAATTTTGGCTTGATTCAAGACAAAACTTCTGAGCAGTCAGAAGTACCCATAAGTAGAATGAACTACCTTGGGAGGTAGCAGGCTCCTCTATGTTAGACTTCAAGCAGAACCTGTATAACAACTTGTCAGGGAGTTTGCGAGGGAGATTCTTGTCTGGGTAAGGGTTGTACTAGATGGTCTTCGAGGTCCCTTCTAACTTTAAAATTCAGTGAAGGGACAGTGAAGGTCCATTCTAATGCAAGTATTTTATGATTTCTCCATCACTAAGCCAATGATCAGAGATCATAAGATGGTTGATCTAGAACAGAAAGGGACCTCAAATACCATCTAGCCCAACTCATGTATTCTACAGATAAAGAAACTGAGGCCAGAGGAAGCTAAATGACTTACCCAAGGTCACCCAAGGTCACAATGCAGTAAGCATCAGATGCAGGATTGAAACCTGGGTCCTTTGATTCCAGAGCCAGGCCCCTTTTCACTGTACTAAGTCATCAGTCTAGCCTGGGAGGGCATACTGGGTCATTTGTCTTAGCTAGTGGAAGACAGGCCATGACAGGGAAATATAACGATCCTCTCATCCTTTCCCCAACCTGGGTAGGCTGCCTTTTCATCAGTGAATACTGCCTTAAGTTTCTCTAGATTGATTTCTCTTTTCTTGCTGCTCCATTTTCCCTTCTTCCTAAAACTTGGTATTATCTCCCACACTCCTCTCCTATTGAGGTCTCCACTTGGGAGATTATCATCATTCATGTCCTTTGTGTGGGTCTGATTGACATGTCTCTGAACTGAAGCTGTTTCATTCTTGACTGTTGGCCTTTCTCTCCTTTAAGGGAAGAGAGCTTTCCAGCCTGCTTCTTATACCTTGGCTGGACACAGATAGGAAGGAAAGTCCCTCCTTCTGGGAGGGATTGAGAATGTAGGAATAGGGAGACAAGTCTCAAGAAGAGAGGATGATTTAGAACTGGGAGGCTGATGTTTTGTGATGGCTCTCAGCTTTGGGGATGGGAAGTAGATATACAGGAAAAGGAAGGTGATGTAAAAGTTACAGCTATCAATAACTTTTTTAAAATAAAGAAAATAAAAATAGGATTACGAGTTTAAGATTTTTCTGGGTATTATAACACTTGTATTAACTACCTTATAGGGTTGTTGGGAAAAAAAGCTCTTTATGAACTATAAAACACAGTGGAAATATAAATAGTTCTTACTGTTCTCCGTATAATACGGGTATGTGTCTGTGGGGCTCTACATTGGTTTACGATGTATTCTCTGTTCTTTAGTCTGACTCTGTGCTTTTATTTTAAGGTTTGTACACTATGTACTAAAATACTCAAGGCAGCCTAGCCATTAAGACAAAACACAGGCTAAGACATTTCAGGATGAAACAGCCCAGAGGCCTCAGGAAAGAAGAGGGCAGACGTTTTCAGGGGCTTGAGTTGAACTGTGGTCAACACTTGGCCCTAAGTTGTATGGTAACTGAGGCAAGATGGAAAGTGTGCTGGGCTCTCTGGTCACAAAGCAAGTACTTACATTTGAAGGAATGTAATTTTTCTTGTCAAGAAACAAACACACACATATATGTATATATGTATGTGTTTGTATATATGTATGTATACATACATATACATGCATATATGTGTGTATACGTATATGTATGTATATATACATGTATATAAAACATGACAATAAGCTTGGTTCTTTTTGGAGGAAATGTGAATACATGATTTTTACTTGAGAGAAATGGTTATTAATAACCAATGATTTGGGGAGATCCAGAATTTCCTTTTTTTTTTTCTATAGTCATCATCTCAAAGTTCAGTCTCACTTCTGCTAATGAGATTGAACGAACCCTCCCCAATCTTGGTCAGACCCCACCCAATGTTACAAGGAATTTCAAACTATTTGTTCTGCTCAGTGAAGATAGATTCTTTGATTAGACCGCCCAAGATAATTTAGAAGCTCATTAGAACTTCTTCTTTAGTGCTAATTGTTAGGCTAAAATTAGCACAAGCAGCAGAGAATCGATCCATACTTTGTTGCATGTCAGCTTCAGAGACTTCATTGAGTGCACAATCACCTGCAAACAAAAAATCATGCACCAATACTCCTTCCACTTCAGTCTTGGCTTGTAGCCTTTTCAAGTTGAAGAATTTACCATCAGTGTGGTACCTGACCTTGATGCCATGTTCATCCTTTTTGAAAGCTTTTGACAACATGGCTGGAAACATCATGCTAAAAGACATGGGAGCAAACACACAGCCCTGTTTCACTCCATTGGTGACTGGGAAAGCAGAGAGCATTATCCATTATCCAGAACCTGGGCAAACATGCCATCATGAAATTGACATTCAATGCTGATGAACTTTTCCAGGCAACCAAATTTTGACACAATTTTCCATAAGCCCTCATGACTGACAGTATCCAAGGCTTTGGTCAGATCTACAAACATTGTGTACAGACCTCTGTTCTGCTCCTGACATTTCTTCTGGAGTTGTTGGGCAGCAAACACCATATTGACTGTTCCTCAGTCCTTTCAAAAGCCTCTCTCAGGTAGATTACCATCTTGCAGGTGAAGGATCAGCCTGTTAGGGAGGACTCTGGCAAGAATCTTTCCAGCAATGACTAAGAGAGAGACCCCCTCCCCTCCGATGGTCACAGGACAATCTATTTCCTTTACATTTATAGAGATGGACAAAGTAGGCATCCTTGAACTCCTGGGGGATAACCTCCTCTTGCCATATAACCTGGAAAATTTCAGTCAGTTTTTGTATGAGCAATGGACCCCCTACCTTGTAAATCTCAGCTGGAATAGTATCAGCAGCTGGTGTTTTGCCACATGAAAGGAGCCTAATGGCATTCAAGACCTCTTCTTCAGTTGGACCTTCAGCTAGGGAGGGAAAAGTTGGCTTTTCAATGAGGTAAACAGTCAATGGCCTCAACATTGATTGATGATGGTCTGTTGAGAACACTGGAAGTGTTCAGCCCATCTATCTAGGATCACATCCTTATCACTAATCAATGTGGTTCCATCAGCACTGAGTAATTGAGATTCACCATAGGCTGGCCCATAAATAGCCTTCATGGCAAGAAAACACAGGTGCTCCATCAGCCACCACCACCACACCATCCATATGTGGAACCATTGGTTATATCAAATGGAGAAGTTTTGAATGCTGTGGATAAGTATACTTACCTTGGAAGTATACTTTCCAGGGATATACACATTCATAATGAGGTTGACGCATGCATTGCCAGAGCTAGCTCAGTGTTTGGGAGGCTCCAAAGGAAAGTATGGGAGAGAAGAGGTATTTGACTACCAAACTGAAGGTCTATAGAACCGTTGTGCTGACCTCATTATTGTACGCCTATGAAATCTGGACAGTAAACCAGTGCCATGCCAGGAAACTGAATTACTCCCACTTGAATTGTCTAAGGAAGACTCTGAAGATCACCTGGCAGGATAGGATACCAGACACTGAAGTTCTTTCTTGAGCTAAACTGCCAAGCATTCAAACTCTGCTTCAGAGAGCACAACTCCTGTGGGCTGGCCGTGTTGTTCAAATGCAAAATGTATACTTGCCAGAAAGACTATTTTGTGGAGAACTCACACAGGGCAAGCGTTCACATGGTGGTCAGAAGAAGCAATACAAGGACACTCTCAAGGTCTCTCTTAAGAACTTTGGAATTGATTGTGTGACATGGGAGATACTGACACAGGACCACCCAGCATGGCATGCCCTCATCAGAAAAGGTGCTGTGTGTGAGCAGAGCAGAATTGAAGTAGCTCAAAGGAAATGCAGGATGTGCAAACTTGGAGAATCCACCCCAAATGTTCATATGGACTATTTGTGCCCAACCTGTGGAAGAGCATTCCGAGCTCATATTGGACTGATCAGCCATGATTGGACACACAAAACTTGCCTCTAGCATAGTGATGTCATTTTGGTCCTCTTCAAGATGACAACCAATCAACCAGAATAGATCTAGCTACTCATTGTAATATTCATTCTCTCTCATTGCTTGTTAACCAATCAGAGTTGATTGCTACCCTTTGGAACACCCACTTTTCCAAGGCCAAATAAGCCTTGAGGGTCTTTGGCATTCCATAGTGCCACTGATCTCATATTAAAATGTTAGCATTATTAATACAATGATCAATTATGAGAAATTATGTCTCTCAAACTTTTAAAACACCGCATACTTTATATTGCAAGTTTGGATACTTGTTGATGTCTCTCAGCATTTTGAAATAAATTTTTATTGATAATTTTGGTTTTTAAATTACCTATATTTCCCAATGTATCCCCACTCTTCTTTCCTCTCAGAGAGACATTCCTCATGTAGCTCAGAATTGAAGCCTGGAATATTTGCCTAAGATTCCCCTTGATGACTCAATCCCTCATGTTGGCCTGAAGGGTAGAGTTGTTGAGAGCTTTGGAAAGATGAGATTTTCCTTATTTCTGGACTGCTTCCAGAGAGAGACACACGTGGTTACAGACTTTCTTTGGAGAGATAGATGGGCAGAGAGAGAATAGATTTTAGAAGCAGATATGTAGGGAAAAGTTGGCTTTTCAATGCATCCCTGATTTCCAGCTTGCCTCCCTAGAGACTTTGAGTAATTTCCTGTTGGGTGAGATTGGGGACTCTTTCATGGTTAAACTTAGATATCTTGCTCCCAATGGGAGAGCTCATTAATTTTGTATATTTTCTAGTATTTTCCAATCTGTTTAACTCTGATTTCTGTATGTTATCCTCTTGGATAAACGAGTTTACTTGCTACTTACCTCTTGTGATGGTCCCACAATATTTGGTGAGAAAAATTAAGCCTGAAAATGTAAGCTTGGGGTATCCCTTCTCTTTTAAGGGACTGAAATCAGGAAATTAGCTTGCATCTAATTCCTGCCTCCTGCTATGACCAAATCCCTCAGAGGATGGGAACATCATGGAGAACATTATGGCTAGCCTTGTGGCTCCCTGTTCCTACTCTCTTCAAGGCAGGAATCAAATTCCCCCTTGGAGAGGGGTGGTCAAAATTCCAGAGATATCTATTCACGCCTTCTTCAAGCCACATTTAGAGAATCCACATGGACATAAGCATAAACCTAAGTGTTTGTCCAATGCATGCTTTATGCTTAAAAAATACAAAAGAAAAAGAGTTCAGCAAAAGCAGCCAACACAGCGACAAAGTGCAATTATTTTTCTTTCTTTTGGTGTTGTTGTAATACTGTTTGGGCAGGGTCTGGATAGGGATTCTTTATCTTCTGTCCCCACATGTAGGAGGCTAACCCACTCTCTCAACTCCTCGGCCAGCCTGGCAAGCCCTAGGCAGTAGGAGGAAAGGACAGAGACCCAAAAAGAGGGAGAGGCATCAGTAGACCAGCCTACTCACTTCTGAGGGGTGGTGTGATGGATTGGAAAGACCCTTAGAGTCAGGAGCCAAGGGACTTGGGCTCTAGTCCTGTCTGATTTGGCTACTACCAAATTCACCTCTCCAAACCTCAGTTTGCCTACCTGTAAAATGAAAGGGTTAGACTAAATAACCTCTGAAGCTCCTACCATTTCTAAACCTCTGATCCTATCCCTTTCCTTCTCCCTCACTCCTTTTCCTTCCTTTTTTCCTTCCTTCCTTCCCTCCCTCCCTCTCTTTCTTCTTCCCTCATCTCCTTCCTTCCTTCCTTCCTTCCTGCCTTCCTTCCTTCCTTCCTGCCTGCCTGCCTGCCTTCCTTTTTTCCTCCCTCCCTTCATCTTTGTCACTATCTCCTTTCACTCCTCCCTATGTTGCTCCCCCTTACTCCAGTTTAGTCAGTCAAAAAGCATTTATTAAGAACATAAGAGGTGTCATGCCCTATGCTAAGCATTGGTGATACCAAAAGGGGGCAAAAATAGTTCTGCCCATAAGGAACACACATTCCAATGGACACAACATTCAAATAAGTTATAGTGCACATTTAGGCAGCATTTTAAGGATTGAAAAGCACTTTACAAATCTCATCCCATTTGATCCTCACAACAGCTCTGGGAGGCAGGTGCTATTATAATTCACATTATTTACAGCTAAGGAAACTGGAGCAGACAGAAGGTAAGTGACTTGTTCAGGGTCATATACCTAATAAGTGTCTGTGGTCAAATTTGAACTCAGGTCTTCTCCATTCTGGGTCCTATCCACTGCACCGCCTAACTGCCTTGTATGTACATACGGGATATGTACAAGGTAAATTAGGAGTAATCTCAGAGGGAAGGCAGTGGAGGTTAGGGGAAGGAGACACCAGGAAAGGCCTCTTGAAGAAGGAGAGTGGAGCTTACCTGATTCTGGAAAGAAGCCAGGAACCTGGGAGGCAGAGACAAGGAAAGAGAGCATTCCAGGCACAGGGAGAGCCAGAGGAAAGTCAAAGTCAGATGGAGTGTTTGTCGAAGAACAGCAAGGAGGCTGGTGTCACTGGATTGTTGAGCACAGAGAGGGAAGTCAAGTGTAAGAGGAGGTGGACAGTTAGAAAGGATCAAGTTGTGAGGACTTCCTTTTCATATCTTTGACTATCTATTGAGAAATGGAGAAGCAGAGGAAGCTTGAGATGGGAGGAGATTTTAGGGGCTCTAGGGATCAGGGCCCTTACCCAAGACTGGAGTGTGGCCCAGGATTCATTCTCCCTGTTTATATTTGAAGACATGATAGGCAAGTATAAATGGGGAGGCTTGTTTCCTTCCTCTTCCAATACTTCTCCCTACCCCCAAAGCAACACCTTGTTGCTTTGCTTTGCAGGCTTGTTTTTCTCCTTGTTGCTCTCTCTCTAGTTATTTGCCTTAATTGCTTTCAAGATTGCTAAAAGGAACACCCAGCGGCCTGACTGGCTGGTTTTCTTCTCCAGCAGCAGCAGCAGCAACAACAACTAGTATTTCCTAATCCTGGGTTCATGAATCAGGTTTCAGGAGGCCAGATGAGGACTTCGGCACCCTCACCCATCCAGGGGCTAGCCTGTTACACCCACAAGTTCTCCTTTCTCCTCTGGCGCTATCCCTGTCCTTCTACCAGTTCCTTTAAAACCCAGAACACCTTCTCTGACTGACACCTAGCTGGCATGAATTCTCTGAGTCAGCCTTCCTGTGAGGTTGCCTTCTACAGGGTGTTCCTAAAGTCCGGACACATAGGCATTTGACGGCAATGTGGGGTTATTGCATCGAGTTCACATGAATCTTGCAAAACGCATCAACCTTTGCATCACAAATGATGAAAATCATATTGAAGATGTTATTTGTTAATATTCCAGTTAAATAAAATATTGAAAATTTTATTCACTTCATTTCTTAAAAATATGCATTTTTTGCCTGTGTGTCCAGACTTTAGGAACAGCCTGTATGTATTAGTATTCAGCATTGAATGTTGTTTGTAAGTATTTTATGTTTAGTGAGAGACAGCCCAGAGTAGTGGATAGAATGCTGGCCTTGGAGTTAGGAGGCCCGGGACTGACATCCTACCTCTAATGCATACTCCTTGCTTGGACATGAACAACTTACAACCTCTGTGAACCTTGGCTCCATAATCTGTATGTAACATGTACTCTCCCAAACCCCATTCACAGGTTGGGTCCCCAGTGGGGTGACTGCTAATACTTTCAGGATTTTAGGGAAACCCTGTGGGTGTCTCCTCACTTACCACTAGCTCACAAGCCCCTGTTGGGGGTGTTTCGCCTTAGCAATCAGTCAGTAGACTATGATCTTTAGCAAAAGCATTCACTCAAATGACATAGCAAGAAGAGCAGTTACAAAGCATTTGCCCCCACGCTGGGAAGCACACACACACATACACACACACACACACACACACACACCCCTAGCGTCTGTGGGGGGAAGGCTAGCCTAGAGCTTAGACTTCTAGTGAGACACACATTTGGGCCAGGCAGCACACAGCTCTGGAGCTTTAGGGTCTTGATGTCCTTTTTGTCTTGGGAAGGTGCTCCTGAGTGTTTGCCATGGGGTGTGGTATTGGTGATGGATGAGTGTCTCTGCTGCTCCACTGGGCTGGCTCCTTCTAACATGAGCTGTCTCAGCTAATCAGTCAGCCTGCTCACCCAGTGTTCTGATCCTCAGTGGCAATAGTGGTTGAGGACTAGGTGGGAAGATGGCTTAGCTACTGGGGTCTCCTCAGGGTGTAGGGTCTCTACTGGACAGGTTGATCCACTGGCCTCCCTGGGCTTATTCTTTCTTTGACGGGCATATGCAATCTTTTCCTACCTTTAACCACTGGCTTGGTTGGGTGGTACTGCCCTCTTTTTAGCAGGTGTGTCATAGTATTCTTTTCACTTGGAGTGCTATTTCAGGAAGGGCGGTGACCTTAAAATCAGCAGAAACCTCTTCCCTTTGACACCTGTAGTTGTCACCTACAGGAAGGAGGTCTAGCTTCTTCTGTTCCAACTGTCATTCATGGCTCAAAAGCCCCTTCCTCTCAGTAAGGCATTCCCCTTTGATTTGGAATGATCAGTTTCAATTCAGTCAGCACCATTTCCTATATTTCTTTGGAAATTTTATACAGATAACACTGGTCTCTTCATATGCAGTGGAGCTTATCCGGGATTATCTGTATCCCTGAAATCTGGTCCAGACCCTGTCCCTCTCCCCAGCACCTTTCACATAATAGGTGATGGATAAATATTCATTAAATTGAATTCCCACACACAGGCTTTCCTGAAGTCCTAGGGAGTAACGAGAAGAATCTGGTTTGGTCTGGGCCTTGTGGGGCAAGGGAAGAGAAAGGCTGTCAATTTATCCACGGCGATAGTCTGCTTTTACATACTGCTGTATGGTCTACAGAAACATTCGCAACAACAACTCTTCAAGGCAGGTAGTGCAATTTTAATTATCCTTATTCTACAGATGGGGAAAATGAGGCTCAGAGGGATGGATGTTTGCTTTCCTGTTTTGTTTTTCCCTTGTTTTGTTAATTTGTGTTATTCTGCACCAGATGGTTGGACTCCTGTGCCCCCGGGAATAGAAGTTTATCAGTTCAGGCAGTGAATGATGTAAGGAGGCAAGAGAACCGGAGTCTTAGGTTCCTTCTCCCTAGCACTCACTGTCTGAGGAAGGAAGGGTGTGAATTTCACTGAGAGACTAGGCAGCATCAACCTGGTAGGGAAGGGTCTTGCAGAGGGTATCTGGATCTGTTCCCTGGGTCCTTCCCTAGGAAGTCAAATCCCAGGAGAAAGTATCCAAAGGCTCAAGCCACTGTAACTGGGAGCTTACTCTTGCTCTAGGAGTCAGACATATGCTCCCTGAAGGAATCCAGCCCGGCTCATGGGTGAGCAGCTTACACAAAAGACCTGTGAATTTTAGGTGTCGTGGAAACAGTGGTCATGGGGAAAAGGGTAAGGAGTTTGTGATATAGGTTGCTGACGTGGGGAAAAGTGGGGCTTATGTATAGATCGTGCTGGTATTCATTCCAATCAGGACTTCTCAGGATGGAAACTTATTTTTCCCATTGGCAGGGCCAAGGACATTCAGTTCAATTTTGGGCTCAGCATCCTGTTTTCTTTCTTTTCTTTTTCCAAAGCTACAATGTACTCTGGAACCTCCCCCCAAATCCAGATTTTAAACTAGAAGCTGTTTCTACAATGGCTCCCATTGTCTCTGAGGTCCCTTACTGGAGAATCTTCAGTTTTGTACAGAGTGGGGGTGGGGTGAGGCACTTACCAGTGTCTCCTCCTTTCTTCCTACTCCACTCACTGCTATGCTTTCCCACCATTCCTCTCACTGCCCCCCTCTTTACACACACCAGGCACCTTATGATCTTGATCAGGGAGCGTAGAAGGTTGATGTCTCATGTAGAGGGTAGACTTTTAGAAGGGACCATAACGGCATAGACTGAAAGACACCTTAGAGATCACAGGATCAAAGATCCAGAGTTAATTGGGATCTCAGAGATCATGTTTGTCATTCAGTTGTTTTTCAGTCACTTCTGACCCTTTTCAACCCTATTTAGGCTTTTCTTGGTAAAGACACAGGAGTGTTTTGCCGTTTCCTTCTCCAGTTCATTTTATAGATGAGGAAACTGAGGCAAACAGAGTTAAGTGACTTGCCCAGGGTTACATAGATAGTAAGTGTTTGAGGCCAGATTTAAACTCAGGTCTTCCTGACTCCAGGTTCCACACTCTAGCCACTGTGTCACCTAGCTGCCTCCTCAGAGGTCATAAGATCATGGATTTCGATCTCATTTTATGGACAAGGAAATTAAGGCCTACAGCCTGGGCAAGATGACTTAACCCTTAGTAAATGTCCAAGGAGGGATATAGATGAAGTCTTCCTGACTCCAAGTTCAGTGCCCTGGCCACTACGCTATACTACCTCTCAGGTGGTCCCAAACCATTATTTTACAGAAGGAGAAACTGAGGTCCGGAGAGGTGAAGTGATTCTATCAATTAGCATACAACTTGTTATTGGCAGAGTTGGATAGAATTCAGGTCCTTTGATTTGTAGACTAGACACCACCACCCTCCTAACTTTGGTGCTTCGCTCCATCTCCTCCCACTCAGGGTATCCCTTATTTGGATGTCAAAGAAACAGAGGAAGTAAGGAACCAGGAAAGAGATGGAGGAATACCTTGGGAGTGGGAAACCAGCAGCTAATTAAAGTCTTAGTGTCAAAGCAGAATGCCAAGCAGGCAATTTCCATGCCATTTGAATAATGGGGAAAACATTTACCAATTTCCATGTTCATGTGAAGTGGGGTGGTAAGAAAGATGGGAGGGGAGAGGAGGAGTAGAGATCATTGAACAGAGGGACTTCACCATGTAATTGAGGAAAGGGGAAATTGTTCTGAGGAGAGTGAGAATTGACTTCAAGTAGTGACTGTCTGGGAAAATAAGTGTGACAGAAGGACTTTGTAGGGACTGATTCACTATTTTTTTCAAATCCAAAGGTTGTTGGGAAGGTCCCATGAAACTGGAGAAAAGGAAAAAGAATTATAATCATAAATTTAGAGTCACAAAGGATCTAGTCCAATTCCACTTTATAGAAGAGAGGGCTGAGGCCCAGAGAGATTGTGGTTTACCCAAGGACATCCAATGGGAAGAGTCAGAATTCGAACCCAGATCTCCTGACTCCAGATCTAGCACTAATATTGCCTCTTACATGGGCATCATGTCAGTTAGAAAGGTCACCCCAGAGGAGGTAGGTGGTACAGTGGATGGAGCACCAGCCTTAGGGTCAGAAGGACCTGAGTTCAAATTTGAATTCAGACATTTACTAGCTGTGTGACCCTGGGCAAGTCACTTAACCCTAATTGCCTCAAAAAAAGAAAAGAAAAAAAAGGTCACCAGATCCCAGCTAGATGAGGCAGTTTCATGTGCCCAGTATGTACAGTTCCTAAGTGTCCCAGGCAGGTCAGGTAGTTTCCCTCAAGCTGAGCCCAGCCTGTCATCCCCAAATAAGTTTATAGGATGAGTAGTAGGGCTCAGGCCCCTGCTTTTCCTCTCTTTGTTCTAGAACAAAGCAACTAAAACAGCCCACTGAACTTCTGCCCAAGGAATCTGGGAGGAGTTTGGAGAAGTAGGACAAGTCTGTCTTTGGGATCAGAACAGGGAATCTAGTGGTTCCTTGGGGTTGTCTTCTCCACCAGATTGTGAGTTCTTCAAAGCTAAGCACTCTTTTTTTGCTGTTTTTTGTATCCCCAATGCTTAGTGCAGTGCATGACCCATAGTAAGTGTTTAATAAATGTTTACTGACTGATTGAAACTCTACCAGTACATGTACATCCCTGAACTATCCCATATCTTGCTTTTCCCTCTCTATGGAATGGGGAGATTTTCCCCAGTCTCCCCATGTCACCTAGGTTAAAGTATAGTCTGAGGAATGGGTCAATTTCTGAGGTCTGAGTTTTTGTGCCTTGGATCCTGCAGATAATGTCTGGCTTCCTCCCTTCCTCTCTACTTCCCCTCGGTCTTTTTTAAGAAAAGGACTTTTCCCACAAGACACTGCAACATCTGATTTGCATAACCACCCAAATAAACGTAATTTTTTCCTTTAAGCTAATACTTGGCTGTAAATTTTCAATTGCCTTATGTGCAATTAAGCCAACGCACAGATTTCTTTGAATGCCATGCATGCTGCATGGCTCCCGGGAGGGCTTCCTGAGGAAGCATTGCTGAATTCCTACTCAGTGTGTGTGTGTGTGTGTGTGTGTGTGTGTGTGTGTGTGCGCGCGCGCGCGCTGCTGGGGAGGGGAAGAAGGTGGATGAGACAGGTGACAGATGGACCCACAGCCTGCAAGATCTAAGCAAAATATGGGAAGGGATCTGGGAGAAGTAGCACCGGAAAGGAGACTGGGTATGCTCGGGAGAATTCCATTTAATTCAGTTCAATAAGCAGTAAGTGCTTATTTTCCCCAGTTGCTGGGCCAGATATTGGGGAGACAAAGACAAAAAAATCAAAGCAATACTTATCTGTGAGGAGCTCACATTCTACTTAAGGAAAACAATAGATAACAAAGAAAAAAGTTGTTCAGACTTGTCTGACTTCACGAGCCCATTTGGGGTTTTCTTTGGTAGACATACTGAAGTGGCTTGCTATTGCTTCTCCAGCTCGTTTTATGGATGAGGAACTGAAGCAAACAGGTTTAAGTGGCTTGCCTAAGGTCACACATCTAGTAAGTGCCTGAGGTCAGAGCTGAACTCATGAAGATGAGTCTTCCTGACTCCAGGCCTGGTACTCTATCCACTGTGCCACCTAGCTGCCCAAAGAAAAGAGTAGAACCATACTAAAGATTGTGGGTGGGAGGGGTGGTGGTGATGGTGGGGTTAGAGGAGATACCGAGAAAAGCCTAGTGAAGGACATGACCCTTGAGTTCAGCCTTGAAGAGAACCAGGGATTCCAAGAATTAGAGGTGAGAAAATGTGCCTTTCAGGTATGGAGGCCCACTTGTGGAAAAGAATGGAGGTGGGATATTGGGTATGGGGCATAATAAGCAGGTCAGCCTAGCTGGAATGTTCAATGTGTGAGGAGGCAATGTGGCTGATAGATTTTCTAGACTGGACCAAGGAAGAGCTCAAAGTAGGAGAGAGTATCATGCCCCAGCTGGTCCTTTGGCCGTTCTTGTTTCCAGACACCTGAGCTGATAGCAAGGATGGAGAGGCCACAAAGTGGGCCACTCTAAATTAGCAGCTAAAATGACTAGAAATACTAGATTGGCTGGGTCTATCATCCAGCCAACCAAGCCACTGGTCTTTGTGAATCTCCTATGTGCTCAGTGCTATGATGGATACAAAAGAAGTAAATGATAGGGTCTCTGCCTTCAAGGAATTCACAAATTGATAGGATAAACAAATCTAGTACAAAGGAAAGAGATGACTGTTGAATGATGTTAGATTATGAGAGTTGCTAACTGTGGAGTGGAATCGTGAGGGAAAGCTCTGTGTGTATGAATGGATTCGGTCTTGAAGGGTGGGTAGGATTTAAATACTACATAAGTATGTGATCTATGTTGAGGGAGGAAAATCATAAATCTAGAGCTGAAAGGGATCTGAGAGGCTATTTAGTCTAACTCCCCTCCATTTTACAGATGGAAGTTAAGTGACTTACCTGAGGTCACTCAGGTAGGAAGTATATGAGATAAGATTTGAACCCATGTCTCTTGTCTCTAGAGCCAGAACTTTTTCCATTGTACCATGGTGGCTGCTCCAGAGAAATTTCCTTGATCAATGCATGAGAACATACTGAGGTCATGCTGGGGTGAGAAGACCTGGCTTAGAATACCCTCTCAGTCACCTATTACTTGTGTGATCCTGTACCAGTCACTTAACCTCAACTTCCTTGGTTTGAATTCAAGCTGGGCCTCAGTTTCTTCATCTGTAAAATGAAGGCATTAAATTACATGGCCTCTAATGTCTCTTCCAGTTTTAAAACTATGATCCTATGGATCTTTATCTTTCTTCAAGTCTTAGTTTAGGTACTTATAGGAATATATTGTATAGAAATAATAATCATAATTCCAGAAAAGAGATGTGCTTTCACTCATGTCAACACCCCATGCAGATCATAACTGTTTATGACTTAGATGAATCTTGACTAAAAGTGAGGGTATATACTAGGGAGAATGGGAAGTAAGGGTGAATCGAGGCAGAGTAAAATTATAGAGAGACAGGAATTATTACTTTTTTCTTTAGGAAATAGGGAGTTATTGAGGATTTGGAGCAGAATTTTTAAAAATCATATTGCTTTAGGAAACATATCTGGCAGATGAGCAGGAGAGATTAGAAGGAGAAAATGGTACCAGCCTAGAAGACTATGTAGGAGATTAATGAGGCAGTGGATTGGGGTAGATTTGGCATAGCAGAAGGAGGACTACTTAGAAGACTTGGGTTCAAATCCCTTGTTAATTGAGTGATTTTGGACAATTTAACTATCCCACCTCTCTGAGCCTCAGTTTCCCCATTCCTAAAATGGAGAATCTTAGATAGATTTTAAAGAAAGGAACTATAGAGAGGAGGAGGTGACAAAGATAACTGACATTTAGAAAGTCCCTCAACAAGAATGCCAATACGCTTCTGTATGAAAGTCCCAAATCAGCAGGAGAGAGAGGGGGAAGGTGTCAAGGATAACAATTAGGTTTTTGAATGGAAAGCCCAAAGCTGTCACTAGTGAGGCTGGAGGGGAGTTGAGCATTCAAGCACAAAACAGCTCTTTCTGTCTGTTTCCTGGGTGTTTGGAGTGAAGCCTTCTGTGGCTCATTTGACTTGTTAGGACACAGGCTGTGCCTACGCGATTCTTGAAGGAGAAAATTCAGTGCTTTGTCTGAGTGTCTTTGGAACTACGGGATGGAGACACTTCACGGTGTGAATATAACCATTTCAGGCTAAATACAAGCTGCACCCCTAACATAGGTAGGTAATATAGTGAGAAAATGCAATTGAAAGGATGTCATTGGGGAAATGTATAGAAAAAAGATGGACTGGTCATGTAGTGAGATCAAGGTATAAACAGCCCTCATGGGAGAATGGAAGGAACCCTGGTTTTGGAGCCAGAGGGTCTCAGTTCAAAGGCTGCCCTATCACTGACCACTTGTGTGGTTTTGAGCAAATTCTTTCTCTTCTCTGGGCCTCATTCTCCTTAGCAAAATGAGGGCACTGAACCTGATTAGCTGTAAGGTTGTGCCCCTGCTCCCAATCTATGATCCCATCTTCCACTGGTAGACATGGGCACTAAAGAGAAGCCCCAGGTATGGTAAGGAATTGATGAACAATCATGAAGGAGAATGGCATGGCATGGACAAACATGAACGGACTGTAATCTTCATTGTTTCAGAGAATGCCCACATTATCGAGACCATGGTTCCAATGGAGACACAGAAAGTGGTGAAAAGAGTGGGTTTGGGGTTAGAAGATCTGGCTTCAGATCCCAGCTCTGCCACTTTCTACCTGTCTGATATTGGGCAAGTCACTGGCCTTTTCTGAGCTGTTGTTTTTCCCTCTCTATAATGGATTAGATGACTTCTAAGGTCTCTTCCGAGGTCATTTATGATCTTACAACTTTGGGAATACTCGGAAAAAGCATATAAGAAGTCAGTCAGTCACCCAGCATTTAATAAGTGCCTACTATGTGCCAGGCACTGGTGCTAAGCACTAGGGATGCAAAGAGAGGAGAAGAAAAATAGTCCCTGCTCTCAAGAGGCTCACAGTTTAGTGGGAATACAACATTCAGACAACTATGTGCTAAGAAAATACAGACAAAATAAATTGGGGGTAGTCTCAGAGGGAAG
This sequence comes from Trichosurus vulpecula, assembly GCF_011100635.1. Classification (NCBI taxonomy): domain Eukaryota; kingdom Metazoa; phylum Chordata; class Mammalia; order Diprotodontia; family Phalangeridae; genus Trichosurus; species Trichosurus vulpecula. The sequence continues at coordinate 41,993,397 of NC_050579.1, read as the reverse complement.
GTACTAATATTTAGGAGGATCAGGAGAAACTTCTTTCAAAAGGTGGCACTTTAACTCAGGAAGCAGAGATGAAGAGGCAAAGCATTTCAGCACCAAAGACAGCTCATTCAGGAGAAGTGTCGGTGTTACAGGATCATCAGGCACGTGGAGGGGAGAAAGACTGGAAAGGTTGGAAGGGGCCTGGTTATGAAGGACTTTAAAAACCAAACAAGATTTCCTATTTGATTCTGGAGGTACTAGGGAACTGCTGGAGCTTATTGAATAGAAGGGTGATATGGTCAGACCTGCACTTTAGGAAGATCATTTTGACAGCTTACTGGAAAATGGAAAAAGCAGGGAGAGATTTGAAGCAGGGAAACCAACCAGTGTGCTGTTGGCATAGTGTAGGTGTGAGGTGCTGAAGGTTTGCACCAGGGTAGTGGCAGTGTCAGAGGGGAGAAGGGAGGCATGGGGGAAAGTTGCTACAAAATTAGAAATGGCAGCACTTGAGAAATGATTGGATATGGTGTATGTGTGTGAGAGAGAGGGGGGGAAGGGAGGGAGAGAGGGGGGAGAGACAGAGAGAGGAGGGGAGAATGACATCCAGGTTGTGAGCCTGGGTGACTGGGAGGATGATGGTGTCATAGACAATAATAAGGAAGTTAGGAAGAGTTGGAGGGAGAAGAGAATGAGTTCAGTTTCATACAAGTTGAGGATGTCTATAGGACATCCCATTCACCAGGTCTAATAGGCAGTTGGAAATGAAAAATAATTATTCCCTGCAGGTGAGACTGGTGGAGATGAGAACAGGTCTGGGTGCTTGATCTCATCCCTGAAACCATGCAGTCAGAAACCTCACCAGGCCTCAGCGCCTTGGCACAGTCGCTTGATTTGCCACCTGCAGGGAGCCTCAGCAGCCGGGCAAACAGAGGTTGTCTGCTCTGTGATGGTATCGACACTAATTGTAGAGCCCAAAGTCCTCAGCACTGTCATTCCATAGCTCTGTTGCTGAGCCCTGACAAAGGGTTTTTGTTTGTTTGGCCTGGAGACAAACTTTGAAAAAGCCTCCCTGTCACACTCAGCCCACCTCCTTAACTCCCCAGTTCCTTCTGGGGCTGCCAGTGCCCTCCGCCCCAGAACCACCCCCAGCCCTACCCTTAGCCCTCATCTGACCTTGGCTTCCTCTGATCTTCAGCAAGGATGAACCGCCCTTCTTTTCCTGGAGGCTAGGTTGTAGGAGGGGGGGAAAGGGGGGCAAAGATAAGGTTCATACTGCTAGCCTCCTAGTGCTGGCTAGGAGCCCAGAGCCAACCTGGCAGAACTGAATGTGCAGGAGGAGGAGGTATACTCTTGTATCTCAATACTTGTGTAGTCAACTTTTTTCTAAAGGGACACAACCCCTACTTCATTTGCATATAATTTGCACATTAGTTCAATGTCAGAATGCTCAGATATTCCCAAACAATTTCCTCCTCTATTCTGCCCGCCTCCTAGCACCTGTTTTCTATCCCCTACTCCTGGCTTTATAGCAACCTCATCCCACTTGTATTAGATATGCCTAATCCAGCCAGAAAAGATGAAAGGATGAGTGAGTGGGGAATTGACTGGTCAAAGAGTAAGCCTTTGGGGCCATCCCAGACTAGGTGTTCTCCCTAGAGTGGTTCTCCCTAGAGTCCTATCCAGCTCCAACATATTACTGCTCTTCTAATGAAAGGTGTAGATTGTCAGATCTCTGGCTAGAGTAAGAGAGCAGGTCAATGGGAAGCTAGAGAGTGCCTTTCCCTACTAATGAGTTGGGTCTTAGGAGTCTGAGGGTCATGCTCACTTCTTTAGTATAGGATCATAAATTAAAGCTGGAAGGGTCATGGGATTATGGGATCATAGATTTAGAATTGGGAGGGACCTTAGGAGTGAACTGGTCTAAAACTCTCTTGTTTAACAATGGAGGAAACTATAGTCCAGAGATTTAGCCTAAGCTCTGTAGTGACAGAGGGGATTTGAACCAGTCAGTTGATACCAGATTGGTTATGCTTTCCACTAGACCAGACTGTCATCAGTCTTGTAATACCTTTGGTCATTGTAAGACTAAAATTAAGAGTTCAGCTATCAGGATGCTGACCAAGTCCCAGGGCTCCACATGGAGGCAGAGGGGTTTTGATTTCAGAGGCAGAAGCTCTAAAAGTGTAGGTCATTGGTGTCAAATTGTTTTTATTTCCCAATTACATTTTAATCTGCTTTAGGCAGCTCTTGTGTTTGACACCTCTGGTGTATCCCAAACACTCTTGAGGAATAGGTTCCCTCTAGATTTCCCTCTCTCCCCCATCCCCTTTTCTCCCAGACCATGGGGAACATGAACCCAACTGAAAATCTACCTGGAGGATGACTTCTTTCCCATATGGACACCAAAGGCTTCTGGGATACTTGAGGACCTAGAGGCCTACTCTTTGAATGGGACTGGCCCCTTCAAGATGAAAATTCCCAAGGAATACAATTGCCAAAATCCAGAGCTTCCAGATTAAAAAAATATTGCAAGTAGCCAGAAAGAGAGATTTCAAATGTTGAGGAACCATGATCAGAATCACATAAGACTGAGCAGCTATAACTTTAAAGGAGCAGAGAACATAGAATAAGAAACTATGTTCTAAAAGGCAAAAAAGATAGAGGTTTACAACTGCAAACATCTTAGCCAGCAAAACTGAGCATAATTCTACTGAAATTGAATAGAGGACTTTCAAATACTCCTGATGAAAAATAAAACCACAGCTTCAAAGAAATTTTGAAATGCAAATATGAGAAACAAGAAAAAGATTAGAAGGTAAACAGAAATGAGCAACAAGAAGGGACTATTTATGAATTCTATTAACATTCTAATGGAGGGGGGAAATATTAAAAGAGTTCTTTCAGAATCCTAATGTAAGAAGGGGTCATAGAGATAGTTATTTGAGAGAATACTTACAAATAACTTTGTTATGTTTTGAAGAAATAAGAAAAGGGAATGGGAGGGAGGATACTTTAGGGGAAAATAGGAGGAAAGGTCAAAAACTTATTAGTATACATATATAATCAGGTTGTGCAAGTAGAACTATATGGAAACATGGAAGGAGTGGGGTGAGCAGGCAGCACTTTAGTTTTATTTTTATTGAAACGTCAAAAGAGGTCAGTAGGAGCATGTGTGCATGAGCAAGTGTGCAAAAACATCACAAACACAAAGTTTGGTGTAGGAATGTTTTCAACTCCACAGGGATACAGATGAGAATGGGAATAGGAGAAAGGGAGCATAAAAGGGAGGGGTAGAGTCAGGGAAGGATTGATAATAAGCAAAACAAACCACAAGCTTGGAGAAGGGATGGTGAAGAGAAGGATAAAAGGAAAAAAGAAAGGGTAGTGACTTGAAACAAACAGGGAGTAATGAGTACAGAGAAGAAAAAAATACAAGAGAATAGGATTTCTGTTAATTAAAAAATAACAGTTTAAATATAAAGAGGTTGGGAAGGTACTACAAATGTGCTAATATTGCCTGAACTTTGAAATAAAGTCACTGCATTGTTAGTTTTACTTAATTATTTTGCTTTGTTATTAGAGACCTCTCTGAGAGTGGGAATAAGCTAGACATGTTTGAAGATGTGTAAAAACAAAGAACATTAATAAAACTTAAAAATTTCCAAGATGAGTGTGTAGGATGGCAGAACTCTTTGAGAAGACCTGGACTGCTCAGGGTAAAAGAAGGAGTTGCTTCCATCTTCCTTGCTAATAACAAGCCCCTTGAGGAGGGAACTGTCTCTGGTACTGTCTCAGTTTTTTGCCTGAGATTCAGCCTTCTCCCCTTTTCTTTCCCTGACCTTTGCTAATAGATTAAGGCCTGAATTTTAGTTTTGCTAGCAATCTTGTCTTAGTTCCAGCCTCTCCCTAAAAATTTCTGTCATACAAGTCCAACCAAGGATATGGCCCACCCCAGACTCAGGCCTGCTGACTATGCTTCTTGTTCTGATAGTCACTGTCTCACCCCACTACTGCCTCAATGGAGACAAGGTAGTCACTTCCCTTGCCACCATTCAAGGGGTTACAAGGTGGGTTGTCACATATTTAGGTTATACCTCCAGGACTACAATCCTACCCCTTATTTAGAGTGATTCTTATCCATGGAAAACCATACATAACATAACATGAAATGTTTTGTCAATGCCTTTTATTTTTTTACACCACATTCATCTGGGAATATTCCTTTCTTTTGACTCTTCCCTCCCTTGCAGGCAAGAAGTCCATCCATTGAAACAAAGATTAAAAAAGAACAAGAAGAAAAAGCAATCCACTAAAATTAATCAACACATCAATTATTGACTAAAAATATACAACATTCCACACTCCTTGTCCCCCACCTATGTAACAAAGAGAGGGAGATATTTTTTAACTCAGGTCCAAATTTGTTTTTTTTATAATTATACCATGTTCAGTTTAATTTTATTTTCTTCCCATTTCTATTATTGTAGTACATTGTATATGTCCTTTCTTGATTTTCCCTACTTCATTCTTTGTCAGTTCCTTTGTCTTCCCATAATTCTTTGCATTCTTAATATCAATTGTTTCTCCTAATGCAATAATAGTTTCTCATAGTGCAATAATATTACATAATATTTGTTTCCACATATTGTTTAACAACTCCTCATGTCACATAGAATGTTAGAGCTGGAAGGAACCGAAGAGGTGGTCTAGTCTAACACTCTCCTTTTATGGAGTGAGTAACTGACCCAGAGAGGGGATGTATATCACCCAAGATCATACAGGTAGTAATTCAATTCAGTTCAATAAACATTGTCTACTAAACATACAATTTTGCATTGGGTCACTGGAGATACAAAGACAAGAAGGAAACAGTCCATGCCTTAGGGAGTTTATATTTGTTTGGATGTATCCAGAATGCACACAGTTAAACAAATACAGAATCATATGAGGAAGAAGAGAGCACTGATAAATCAAAGGATTAAGGAAATCTTCATGGAAGAGGTGGTCTTTGAGACTTAAAGATGAAGGGTAAGCAAATTTTAGACCTGAAGACAGCTTATGCAAATACAGGGAGTCAGAAGATGAAATACGAAGTTTAGAGAACAGTTAATAGTCTAGCTTGGCTGGGACTCTAGTATATGAATGGAGGCAATGTTCAGGAAGGCTGGAAAGGCAGGATGGAGCTAGATTGTGGAAGATTTTAAGTGTCAGACTGAGGAATTTACGTTTCAACCTTGAGGCCTAGGGAGTTACCGAAGATTTTTTTTTAGCAAGAGAGTGACATAGTCAAATGTACAGCCTAGGAATTTTTTTTATCCATGTGGATGTATTGGAAGGGTTTTTTTTTGGTGGGGAGGGCTAGAAGCAGGGAGATCCATAAATAATTGGCAGGGTCAGGATTTTAATCCAAGTCTTTTGAGTCTAAGTCTAGTTTTTCCTTCAACTGCCTTCCTAGGAACCCAGCAGAACTGGATTCTAGTCCCTCCTTCCCATGCCTGTTGCTTACTACCAGTGTTAACTTGGACAAGTTAATTAACCTCCAAATTTCAGTTGTTTAACTTGTGAGTTGAGGACAATTTTTTTTCTTTTACTTCTAAAGGCATGTAGCTAGACCAAAAGATCTCTTGAGGTTCTTTTTAATTCTAAATTCTAAAGCTTTATTTCTTCCATATTTCCACTACTGCCACCCCAGCCCCACATCATGCCTAATTAACTACAGGGCTCTGTACCCAGGGATGCATTCTATAAATGCTTGTAAGAAATTGGTCGAGAGAGCCAAGATGGTAGATTGGAAGCGACCCAGCCAAACTCTCTCAACATTCCCCTCCAAACAACTTTTAAATAATGCCTCAAACCAAATTTTGGAGTAGCAGAGCCAACAAAAGGTCAAAGTGAGATATTTGTCCATTTTAAGAAAATTTAGGAGGTCAGCAGGAGAAGTTTGTGACACTGGAATGGAAGCCTGTCTGGAGCTTATAATGTAAGTTGCAGCAGCATGTTTCAAAACTCTCACCCTACAAATGGTGAGGGAGTTGGACAACTGATCAGAAAGAGGTTACAGGGGACCCTTTGCTGGCACTGGGTACAGCTGTCACTGATTGGCAACTCTATTGACCATATGCAGTTTGGGTTGCAGTTCCAGGGCAGAGAAAAGTGCTGAAGGTCAGTGTGTTGGTAAGCAAAATGGGCTCTTAGCACTCAGTTCAGCCAAATGCCCTTGAAGAGTTTGGCTTTTGTTTCCTTTGATTAATTTAGTGTATTTCACTGAGTCTTACTAGGTGCTAAGCCCCAGGCCCAAACCTCTATTAGGTGCTAAGCCTATGTGGGTGTGAAGCTCCCAGGGTACTAAGGGGAGGTGCTAACTCAAGAGCCAATCATAAGAGCCTAAGTTCTGGTCATTCAGATGATGTTTGATGACATCTGAAATGGTATAAGAAGAGAAGACAGAGCTATTTGCACAGGGCTTTCACTCTTGGTGGCGTGGAGACATAGCTAAGAGCCCTTCAGCTTGTAAACCCAGATGTTGGGACTTTATTAAACTCTGGTAACTATGTATAGGGATTTGAATCAGACAAGGTCTGTCTGTTGATGTTTGTACTTTGTTTGTATTTTGCTCCAAAGTTCAGGGTGCTGGCTTTTCCCCCTGAACTAAGTGAGTGATATTTGTATGCTGGATAAAAATAAACTTGTCAACCTTTTAACATTGCTTTCCTTACTAAAGCAGATCAAAAGAATGTGGACTTTTGCAGCATGCTGGTAGCATTCTTGTTGGGCTTGTGTTGGTCTTTCACCCCCACAATAGCTGCTAACCAGATTGTTGAAACAGTCAGTCACAAAAAAGCAGAGGTCCTGGTCACAGCTCCAAGGTAAAGAGAGCACTAGCACTTGTGGCTGCAAGGAACCAGGGATCCTTCCTGGATAAAGACCAGAGTGCAGATGAGGAGAGAATAGTAACTATACTATATATACTATAGTAACTATAACTTTTCCTGGGATCATACCACCTTGGAAGCAGTAAAAACTTGCAGACCTCCAGAGCTAGTTCTGAAAACAGCAGCATGAAAAAGCCCATGGATTTAGAGTGTCTCACCATCTTCAGGTGAGCAGAGCCCAACATTAACATAAAGTTCTAAGTCAAGAAATAGGCTGGTAAAATGGGCAAACAACACAAAAAATGTGACCATAAAAAGCTACTATTGTGACACGGAAGACTAAGACACAAACTCTGAAGAAGACAGCAATGTGACCATAGTTACAAACAAAGCCTCAAAGAAAATTGTTAATTGGATCCAAGCCTCACAAGAATTCCTGCAAGAGTTAAAGAAAGAGATAACAATGGGAGAGAAAAAATTGGGAAAAGAAATGAAAGTGATGCAAGAAAATTACAAAAAGAGAATTAACAGCTTGGTAAAAGAGGCACAAAAATACTGAAGAAAATAACATCTGAAAAAACAGAATTGGCCTGATGGTAAAAGATGCACAAAAATTCACTAAACTCCTTGTAAAACAGAATAGGCTACATGGAAAAAGAGGCACAAAAGGTCACTGAGGAAAATAATTCCTTAAAAATTACAATTGGGCAAATGAAAGCTAATGAATTCATGAGAAATTAAGAAACAAGGAAACAAAGTCTGAATAATAAAAACATAGAAGAAAATGTGAAATATCTCATTGGAAAAACAACTGACCTGGAAAATAGAATGAGGAGAGATAATTTGAGAATTATTGGACCACCTGAAAACCATGACCAAAGAAAGATCCTAGACATCATATTTCAAGAAGTTATCAAGGAACACTGCCCCGATATTCTAGAACCAGAGGGTAAAATAGAAATTGAAAGAATTTACCAATTACCTTTTGAAAGAGATCCCCAAATGAAAACTCCCAGGAATGAATTCCAGAACTCCCATGCCAAAGAGAAAATACTGTAAGCAGAGATAAAGAAACAATTCAAATATTATGGAGCCACAGTCAGGATCACACAAGATTTAGTGGCTTCCATATTAAAAAAGTGGAAGGCTTGCAATATGACATTCTGGAAGCAAAAGAGCTAGGATTACAACCAAGAATCACTTACCCAGCAAAACTGAATATAATCCTTCAGGGGAAAATGGATATTTGAGGAAATAGAAGGCTTCCAAGCATTCCTGATGAAAAGACCAGAGCTGAGTAGAAGATCTGTAATAACAACTGTGAACATGAATGGAATAAGCTCAAATAAAACAGAAGCAAATAGCAGAAGAGATTAGAAATCAGAATCCAACAATATGTTTCTAAAAGACATACTTGATACAGAAAGCACACGCAGAGTTAAAATAAAGGGCTGAAGCAGAATTTAATATCCTTCAGCTGAGGTAAAAAAGGCAAGAATAACAATCATGATCTCAGACAAAGCAAGAGCAAAAATAGATCCAAGTAAAAGGGATAATCAGGGAAACTACATTTTGCTAAAAGGTACCATAGATGATGAGGTAATAAAAAAATTTACAGCAAGTTTCTAGGATAAAAGCTTCATTTCTCAGATATATACTGATTATAGAACTGAGTTAAATTTATAAAAATAAGAGCCATTCCTCAATTGATAAACAGTCAAAGGATATTATAAACAGGCAGTTTTCAGAAGAAGAAACCAAAGCTATCTATAGTCATATGACAAATGCTCTAAATCACTATTGATTAGACAAAGGCAAATTAAAATAACTCTGAAATACCATCTTACCCTTAGAAGAAATAACAAATGCTGGAAGGTATGAGAGAAAAATAGATTCACTGATGAACTGTTGGTGGACTAGTGAACTGATCCAACATGCTTTAGAACAATTTGGAACTAGGCTGAAAAGGCTACAAAAGGTGCATGCCCTTTGACCCAGCAATACCATTACTAAGTCTGTCTCCCAAAAAGATCATAGAAGAAGAAAAAATGACTTATATGTACAAAAATATTTATAGTAGCTCCTTTTGCGGTGGCAAAGAATTGGAAATTAAGAGGATACTTATTAGTTGGGGACTGGTTGAACAAATTGTGGGATATGATTGTGCTGGAATACTATTGTGCTATAAGAAATGATGAGGAGAATGGTTTTAGGGAAAAAACATGGCAAGACCTATATGAACTGAGGCAAAGTGAAGTAAGAAGAACTGGGAAATCATTGTGCATAGTAACAGCAGTGTTGTAGTGATGATTGATGGGAAAGACTTGGCTACTCTGACCAATACAATGATCCAAGACAATTCCATAGGATTAATAATGAAAAGATGCTATCCACCTCCAGAGAGAGAGAACTGATGAACCCTGAGTGCAAATTGAAGTATAATTTTCTCACTTTCTTTATTTTTCTTTCTTTTTTTGAAATATGGCTAATACAGAAATGTCTTGAATGATTTCACATTTATAATCGATATCATTTTGCTTGCCTTCTCAGTGTGTGGGAGGGAGAGAATTTGGAACTCAAAATTTGAAAAGAAAATAATGTTAAAAATAATTGTGTATATATACATATACATGCATACACATATACACACATTCACATCCACACATACATACACAATGCACATATAGGTTGAGAACTATACATATACACATATTATACATACAAATACACATACATACATACATACATACAGAGAAAGAGAGAGAGAGAGAGAGAGAGAGAGAGAGAGAGAGAGAGAGAGAGAGAAAGGAGAGAGAGGAGAGAGAGAGAGAGAACACAAAACTGGGGGCAGTCCCAAATCCATTTTAGGAAACAGTTTCCACCTTCTATCTTGCAATATGATGCCCACATTCCTTCTTAAGCCTCATCTTTGTAGCCAAATAGAAGCTAAACATACTGATCAAAATCTCTTAACCTTTACCGGCTAGCAATGAATAAGGGCAATAAGTAACAGAGATGGGCCCAGAGATGGGGAGAAAGAGCTGACCCACTGGATCTGCCCTAATTGGATAAATGAGTTGGCTGCACTGGCTCATGGAGCTATTTTAAAGAATAAGTTGTAGGATTGCAGACTTAGAGTTGGAAGTGATCTTAGGCTAGATCTAAACTAATGACTTCATTTTATAGATGAGGAAACTAAAGAAGCCATAGTATGTGAAGTGACTTGCTCAAGGTCACACAGAAAATTACATGCCAGCATTCAAATCCACGGCCTTTGACTCCAGATCTAGCACTCTTTAACCAGGAGAAGACAATGTTTATGTAAATGTTCCAGGAATAGGAAGCTGTAGTAATTGAAGATGTAAAGAGGGAAGTGTTGAGCTCTCGCATTTCACAAAGGGGAGGTGAGGTGAGGTGAGGCCATTCAGGGTATGGAAGCAAGTTTCTGGGTTCTAACACGCTCCCCCAGGCCACACTGGCAGAGGACTTGGTACACACATTGTCATCCACATTCTGAATTCCAGATTGCCATAGATGTACTGGGAGGTTCTAGAGTGGTACCATACTTTCCATGTCACTCTCCATGATGGGACCAGTACTTCTGAGTCAGAAGAAATTTAGAGACAACCCTACCTCCCCCAGCTCTGGTACTATATCATTCATCCATAATGAGGCCAATTGATTAAAAATGATTTTTTGGAGGTGGTGCTAATGACAGAGGATGATGGGGGATGGGGGAGGACAGAGGGTGGTAAGCAAAATGATGAAAGAAAATTAAAGGGCTGATTCGAATTCACTGACTATCTCCACTGCTCACAGCCTCTAATGAAAACATGTGTAAGAAGCCCGCAGGGTTAATTTTACTGAAAAAATTCCAATAAAACTCCATTAGATTTTCACGTTAAATTAATGTAATGGATGCTTAAAAGCCATGCTAATTAGGCTTTGTTATTAACAGCAATGTCAGGTGGATGAAATCTGGCCCCAAGCTGACATTTTACTTAGGCAAGTTTGGGAGGATTGATTTGTGAGTCGTCAAGGGAGGCCTCATAATCTGGTCCCAGCTCCTCAGGGCCCATTCCCAGATGTATGCATTCAGTTGCCTGCTGAAAATTTTACGTGGCTGGGAATAGAATAGAGACTATCTGCCTCTCTACCCTCTGACCCTTTCCTGGGCTTTTACAATAACAAAGAGAAGATTTGGTTTATCCCAATAGTTGGATGATGTTTCCCTGACTCCCTGTTCCAATCCATCATGCAAACTGCTTCCAGAATACTCTTAGACTAAAGGTTCTTAAGGGATGTGTTTGCGTATTTGTGTGTGTGTGTGTGTGTGTGTGTGTGTGTGTGTGTGTGTGTGTGTGATGGACCCTTTTGGCAGCAGATGAGTCAAAACTATGGACCCATTCTCAAAACTGCACTTTCAAATATATCAAATAAAATACAAAGGATTACAAAGGAAACCAGTTATATTGAAATGGCCTTATCAAAATATTTTTACAAAGCAAATTCACAGAACTGAGGTTAAGAATCCCTGCTCTACATATTCCCTATGCTCCAACCATACCAGACTATTTGTCATTCCCAGTGTAGAACCCACATTTTCCCACCTTTAAGTATTTTCTCATGACATTTGTTCTTCTTGGAAAGCACTTCCTCTCCAACTCTTCCTCCTCTGTCAAGATATAATTATCCTTCAAGACTTCAAATGCCAGCTCCTCCTTGAAGCCTTCCCTCATTTTCCTTAGTTGGAAATGCTCTTTTCCTCTCCTTAAATCTCTTTGTACCCCTTTTATGGCATTCATCTCATATTACTCATAGTTATGGGTACACTTGTTTCTCTCTCACTTGCTAGATGGTAAGCTCCTTGAGGGCAGGGATTGTGTTTGTCTCAGCTTCATATCCCTTAGTATAGTGCCTTGTATAATACATATCTGGCGAATGAATGAATTTCTGATAATTAGGTGAATTGGAGCTCTGCCTGGACATCTCTACATATGGGGCAGGGACTACTGTCTTATTTCCTCTCATCCTACTTCTATCCATTTACCTTCTACTCTTTTCAGAGGTTCCAATCTGTGACTATCCTCTCTGCAAAACCCTGTGTGGGTTTTTTTCTCTTACAGATGGAAAAAACCTGGAATTTATTTTTAAAAAAAGAACACTTACATCAAAAAATCTATAACATTTTAGTGCCCTTAGCCTTATTATAGAAAAAAAAAGCACTGGAAAAGCACAGGGTAGAATCTTCCCATACTACCTAAATCTCATTGTGTAAAATGTGAGATCTTGAAGGGACCTTTGAGATCATATAGTGGGCTCAACTCAACTCCATTCATCTCAACTCAATTCAAGTCAACTCAAGTCAACCAACCCAACTCAGTTCAACATACATTTATTAGTCACCTGCTGAATACAGGGCAATGTGCTAGGAATTACAGTTACAAAAACAAAAAAAGTTCCCTACTCTCAAGCAATTTGCATTCTAATGGGGTAACAGGGAGGGAGTTAGGAAAGACACATTTTTGTTGTTCAGTGTTTTCAGTCCTGACTGACTCTGCGCAATGCCATTTGAGGCTGAGACACTAGAGTGGTTTGCCATTTCCTTCTCCAGCTCATTTTTTTTTCAGACAGGGTTAAGTGACTTGCCCAGGGTCACACAGCCACTAAGTGTCTGAGGCCAGATTTGACCTCAGGAAGAAGAGATCTCTATCAACTATGCCACTTACCCTCAAGGAATTCACATTCTATTGAAGTCAGGGAGTGGGAGATAGGAAAGAGGAGAACCAATACACAAATACAGAATACTTTGAGGAGGGGAGAAAGAGAGCTAACAACCCAGGAAGCAAAGAGAGGGGGTTAGATAATAAAAATAGCTAGCATTTATGTAAGCAGTATGGTTCTTAACCTTTCATTTGTCCTGGAACCCTTTGACAAAATGATGAAGCCCATGGACCCTTTCTCAGAATCAAATATTGTCACCTACATTGCTAACGGAGGGGAATACTAAATTTCAGTTAGAAGTTAGTGAAAACAAAGATGTCATTTATTTCCCATCCCAGTTCATATACCCTCTGAAATCTCCTCATGGACTCCACATTAAAAACCCCTGGTGTGGTGCACAGCGAGCCGATGTCATGGTTTGGAAGGTGTTGACTCAAGCGCTATTTCTGCCATCTTGGTTCCTGTGGCATTCCCTGCCAAAGTGACCCTGGACAAGTCCATTAGTGTACAAATTGCAAAGCAGTACCTTTTATTGGCAGAGTCCTCTGACCAATGAAATCATCAGTTGGGTTAAAAAACCACCCCAGAATACTGACATAGCCCTTTAAAGTTTTCCAAATACATTACATATATCTTACTTAATTCTTGAAACAAATCATATGGGATATATGTTATTATAGTACCTATTTCCCAATTCAGGAAACTAAGGCTGACAGATTTGCCTAATACTGGAGGCAAGATTTAAACTTGGGTCTGCTTGATTCCAAGTTCATCACTTTTCCCAATATTCTACAGGGAAGGCTCAATGGAAGAGGAGATGCTGAGGCTGAGCCTTGAAGGAAGATAAGGATTCTAAGAGGTGGGGGATGGGGGAATCTAACTTTCTCCTTTTACAGAAGAGGAAACTGAGTCCAAGACAGGCGAGTAACTTGCCTAAGACTACATGTTAAGTTAGTGAAAGACACAGGATCAGAGCCCACCTTATGAAGATGCTGGTGATTTTATAGGATAAACTTGCTATGTCCATTGAGACAAGCTGGGGCATAGATGAGGAGGGATATTTCTCTCTATAGCAGGGTCTGTGCTGTTGCGATATGGAAACCTGTTGAAAATTTTTTTGATAAGTGTATTTCAATACAATTGGTTTTCTTTGGAATGTATTTTATTCTATGTATTTAAAAACATTATTCTGGGAAGGGCAGCTAGGTGATGCAGTGGATAGAGTGCCAGGCCTGGAGTCAGGAAGACTCATCTTCCTGAGTTAAATCTGGCCTCAGACATTTACTAGCTGTGTGACCCTAGGCAAGTCACTTAACCCTATTTGCCACAGCTTCCTCATCTGTCAAATGAACTGGAGAAATAAATGGCAACCCACTTCAGTACCTTTACCAAGAGAACCCCAAATTGGGTCTTGAAGAGTCCACTATGACTGAAAGGACTGAACAACAGTAACAGTGGTCTATAGACTTCACCAGACTGCTAAAGGGATCTAGGACCCAAAAGGTTAAGAAACCTGCCCGAGGAAAGAGGAGGAGGAAGGGATTTTCATACACGAACACACACAGATACATACATACATATGTGAGTATGTGTGTGTGTGTGTATGTGTATGCGTGTGTACTTTCCTCCCATGCCATCACTCTCCTATTTTCCCTTCCATTTTCTCATATTTATCTCCTACCCCCTGCCAGGTCATGCCTGCTTGACTCAGGGATTATGCCTTGGGAGTCACTGGAATTCACTCTGTAGGGAAAAGTCAAACTTGGGTGAATAGAGGGCAATGTGAATTATGTGGCAGGAGCTGCTTTGTACTTTTTACAGGGTAATAATTCATTTGCCTGAATTATCGTTTTGTTCCCTTATGAGGGGCCTGCCTGTTGCCAGCAATAGGAATGGGTAATCAGCTTTCCCAGGGGAAAGGAAAATAAATTTCTGGTCTTTCAGGGGCCTGATACTTCCCAAAGAGAAGCTTGATGCAGCTAACCCATATCTCTGACTCTCTTTCTATGGCCTTCCACAGATCTCTCTCCTGCTTTCCCAGCTCTCCTTCTTCTGAGATTTCCTCCCTGGGTCTCTTCTAAATCCCACATCAATATATGTACCTGTCCATCTGGCTCCCTCCCTTTCCACAGGGATACTGCCCAAATGTCAGGAAGCAGCAGTCACGGGGGCCCAAAGTATGAAACTGGGGTCCAGAGGGGGCCTGCAGGGTGTGAGGTGCATTCCAGATAGTGGGAATAAGAAGAGCAAAGGGAGTCATACAAAAGGACCATTGTCTCCTTAACCAACAGGGTTCCTAGGCTAGGAGACAAAAGAATGTTGTAGGCAATAAGCTTAGATTTCTGTAAAGCACTTGACAACATCTCTCATGACTGGACCAGTTAGAGAAGTGTAGGTGGGTGATGACATAATTAGGTGGATTCCAAAGCATTTAAATGAGTGGATCTTGGATAGAGTAAAAAGCATCCTGGTTCCGAAGTTGGATTACCTGGGTTCAAACCCTGCCTGTGTTCCTTACTATATGTGCGACCTTGGGCAAGGCAATTAACTACTGTGGGCCTCAGTTTCCTTATCTGTAAAGTGAAGGGGTTGAACTGGATAGCTTCTGAGGTCCCTTCTAGCTCTTCACCTTGGGTCTGTGAGCTTTCTTTTTAAAATATTTTATAATCCAGAGAAAGAACTGAGGGAGTCCGAATGCAGATCAAAGCATACAATTTTCACTTTATTTTTTTGTGTGTTTTTTTCTTTTGGTCTGTGTTTTCTTTCACAACACGACAAATATGAAATGTTTTACATGATTGCACATATATAACCCATATCAAATTGTTTACCATCTTAGGGAGGGAAGAGATGAGGGAGGGAGGAAAAATTTGGAGCTCAAATTAAAAAAAATTAATGTTAAAAATTGTCTTCACATGTAATTGGAAAAAACAAAATACTATTTAAAAACAAAAATGAAAAATAAAATATTTTATAAGTACATTTTAATATAATTTATTCACCTTGTAATCTTATGTATTTTATTTTTATGCATTTAAAAATACTATTCTAAGAATAGAGATACAGGTTTTACCACTTGGTAAGGGGGTCCATCATCATTACCATCATAATTGCTAGCATTTATATCGTGCTTTAAAGTGTATAAAGAGTTTACAAATATTTCATTTTATCCTCACAACAACCTGGGAGGCAAGCACCATATTATCATTATTTTAGAGATGAGGAAACTGAGACAGAGGCTAAGTGACTTGCCCAGGGTCATATACATCTCAGGCTGGATTTGAACTCAGGTATTCCTGGCTCCAAGTCCAGTGCTCTGTCCACTTTAGTAAGATTAAAAACCTCTGATCTAGACCTATGATTCTATGAGTAGTAACTAATAGATTAATCTCAAGGTGGAGGGAGGTCTCTAGTTGAATGTCTTAGGGATCTGTCCTTGTGTCTACTCTTTTCTGAATTTTTGTTGATGACTTGGATGACATATAATAATAATAACTGACATTTGTATAGTACCTACTATGTGTCAGAAACTATGCTAAGTGCTTTATAAATATCTCATTTTTTATTCTCACCACAATTCAGGAGGTAGGTGCTCTTATTATCCCCATTTTATTGTTGAGGAAATTGAGACAGAGGTTAAATCACTCTCTCTCTCTTTCTCTCTCTCTCTGTCTCTCTCTCTTTCTACCTCTGTATATCTATATTCATCCTTAGATTTGGGTTCAATAAAACCGACACCAGAAGTATTTAATGGGGAACTTGAGGTTAAAGAACAGTTTATATGAAAAGGATCTGGGGGTCTGAGTAAACTGCAAACTTCAATTGGATGAGTGGGGTGGCATGGTAAATCAAAAAGCTGCTATGATATTTAACTGCATCAATAGCAACGGAGACTCTAGAAGAGGGGAGCTGATGATCCTGCTGTATCCTTCCCTGGTCAGACCACTTCTGGAGTATTCTTTTCATTTCTGGACACCTCATTTTGGGCATTGGCGAGCTGGAGTCCAACCAGGAGAAGGGAACCAGTAGAGTTAAAGGAGTAGAGATGATGGCTGAAGAAATGGGGGATGTTTAGCCAGAAGCCAAGGCTGTCTCTAAGTGGTTGAAGAGGTGTCATGCAGAAGGGACTGGACCTGTTTTGCTTCACCCTAAGAGGGTAGAAATAGGAGTCATATAGCAGAGAGGCAGAGCTCCATATAAGGAAACACTTCCTGACAATTGGAGCAGACCCAAAGTGTAATGGATTGCCTTGGGACAAAATGGCTTCCCCCTTTTAGAGTTTTTAAGCAAAGACAATGAAGGGAACCCATATTCATTAAGCACCCACTATGTGCAAGGCACTGTACTAAGTACTTTATAAATATTATTTCATTTGATCCTCACAACAACCCTGTGGGGGAGGTGCTTTTATTAATTCCATTTTTCAGGGAAAGAAACTGAAGCAGACAGTGATTAAGTGATTTCTCAGGCACGTTGCAGAAAGGATTCCTGCTCAGACGTTGGTTGGAGCTAGATGGCCTCTGAGGATCTTTCCAACTCTGAGATTCTGTGTTTTGTGAGCTGGATATGAATCACCAGCTTGGATGAGATCAAATGAGAATGAGTTCTAAGGCTTAGGTCACATTCAGAGCAGGATGAATGAGGATGGAGGTCATGAGAACAGCTGTCAGTGTAGAATAGAGTAGGATGAGCAAGAAGAACGCATCTTTACATCTTACCTCCCAGCTCTTCCTGTTTCTTCCGTGCAATGAAGCACATCTGTCCTGAGGTGCACACAACAGCACATTTGTTAAAAAAAAAAGCCAACCCAAGCCTGGCTTCCTTCAATTCAATGACTTTTTTTTTTGATGGGGGAAGGCAAGGCAATTGGGGTTGTGACTTGCTCAAGGTCACATAGCTAGTAAGTGTGTCAAGTGTCTGAGGCCAGATTTGAACTCAGGTCCTCCTGATTCCAGGGCTGGTGCTCTACTCACTGTGCCACTTAGCTGCCCCAATTCGATGACATTTAACTGGCATTTATTAAATACTTACTGCATGCCAGGCACTGTGCTAGGTTCTGGGTGTTCAAAGATGAAAATTAAGAAGTCTGTACCCTCAATTGGCTTATATCTACTGGGGAGTGATAATAGGTACACAGATAAGTAAATGAAAAATATGCCCCAAATAAAAATGAAGTGATTTTGGGAGAGGGAACTAGGAACTAAGGGAGTCAGGAAAGGCTCTTATAGGAACTGGTACTTTAGCTGAGACTTGAAGGGAGCTAGGGACTCCAAGAGGATGAAATGTGGAGTTAAAGCATTCCAGGCATGGGGCACATGCTGGACAAAGGCACATAGAGCAGAGATGAAGTGTGTGCAGAGAATACCAAGCAGGTTCAATGCTTGGAACATAGAGTGTGTATGTGGGAGACTACTGTGGAATCACCCTGGAAATATCGTTGGGAGGCAGACTATGAAAATGCCACCTGATGAATTTATATTTCATCTTGAAAATGTCAATTTATTTGGCAATGGGGAGCCCAATGAAACTTCTTGGGCAGGGTGACTGGCTCAGATCCATGCCTTAGGAATATCAATTTGGTAGCTGTATGAAAGAAAAGATTAGAGAGGGGAGAGATTAGACATAGGAGACAGATTGGAGGCTATCGCAATTCGTCCAAGCGAGAGGTGATAAGTGCCTGAATTAGGGTGTTGGTCGTGTGAGTAAAGAGAAGCCAACAGATGCTAGAAAAGTTGTGGCAGTAGAAGAAACAAGCATTGAAAGTGATTGAATGTGTAAGGTGAGTAAGAGTAAGGATTGAAGATGCAATCTACTTTAAACAATAAACATTTGTTAAGCACCTACTATGTGCCAGGCACTGTGCTAAGAGCTGGGGATACAATAAGTAAAAGGAAAGATAGTCCCTACCCTCAAGGAGCTTCTAATTTTAAGGTGGAGATAACACATAAAAGGAGTCAGGAAAGATAAAACCAGGTAGAGCAGCAAATGTAAAGCAGAATGAGTTGAAAGTCTAGTTTCTGCCGTTTATGAAGGAAGGCATTGGGAGGAATTTAGTACACTGCTCTCCAGGCCTCCAATCAGAGGGGAGAAGAGGCTGAAGGAGGTGGTGTCAATCAAGCCTTGAGTCAGCAGCATGGTGGTGAGTTTAGAAGTGATGAGCTTGTCCTGGGAGGGACATCTTGTTTGGTGGAGTGGAAAGCAGGCTGAACAGCAGGTGCAAAGTGGACTGAGGATGAATCCCAGGTTGCTAATCTGAGTGGCTAGAAGAGTGGTGGTGTCCTTGAGAAGGCAAGAGGAGGAGTGCACTTAGGGGAAAAGAGAATGAGTTCTGTTTCAGACTTGTTGAGTTTGAGATACTTCTGGGAAATCTAGGTGAAGATATCTAACAAGCAGTCATGATGGGAATTGGAGACATTTGGAGACATTCTGTAGGTTTGGAAGACATCTGCATAGAGATGATTTTGAATCCATTGGAGCTAATGAACTTATCAATGAAGACAGTGTATAGAAAGAAGAAGAGAGGGCCAAGGACAGAACCCCATCTACATGGGGAAGGACATAGATGATGATGCTACAAAGGAGAATGAGGAGTGGGCAGACAACTAGAAGAACATTCTACAAAGCCAAAAGGAAGAGTATCTAGAAAGGGTGTGCATGAACATAATACTGACCCATAAAAATTCAAAAGCAATATTTTAAAAATAGATATTGCTGTGGGAAATAATTGGGAACTCCAAACTAGGTGGAATAGAAAGTTCTCAAAAACAGATTTTGAAGAAGAAATTAAAGCCATCTGGGAATAGGATGAATGGATGAATGAATAAAGCATTACACATTTACTATGTGTAAAACTCTATGCTAAGCACTGTGGATACAAATAGAAAAAGAGACCTGCTCTAACATTCTAATGAAGTATGTGTTGTCCCTGACATCCTATCTGCTACTGGAATTGTCTCAAGGATGTTTTCAGATGAGCTTACGTCCTGGTACTTTTATTAAACTATAAAAAGTGATCATTTCACCCATCAAACATTAAACACAAATGAAGGATATTGACCAGCCCCTTGAATTCTATCTGAACTCCCTCCAATATGGGAAGAGAAGAGCAAGCATAATAATGATAATGATGACATATTTACACAGTACTTTATGGTTTGCAAAGGGTGTTGCATTCATGATCTCTTTGGTCCTTTTAACAGCCTTGGAGGTCATGCAGGTTTGATTATTCCCATTTGACAAATGAGAAAATTGAAGCTCCGAGAGATTCAATGACTTGACCCAAGTCATGCAGCTATTAACTATCAGAGCTGGGATTTGAATCTAGGTCGTTTAACTCCAAATACCTAGTCCCTCCCCCTGTACCACAGTTATTTCAGTGAGGGATTTTATTTGCAGGGAAAAGAGCAAATTCACCAGAGTAGTTATACAGTATGTTCCCAGATTAACTACTACCTCAGACACTCAATGGCTGTGTGACCCTGGATAAATCACTTCACCTATATCTGTCTCCATTTCCTTATCTGTAAAATAAAGATAATGTTGTTCAGTGACTTTCAGTGTCCACTCTCCATGAACCCATTCGAGGTTTTCTTGGCAAAGATACTGGAGTGGTTTGCCATTTCCTTCTCCAACTCATTTTCCAGATGAGGAAACTGAGGCAAACAGGGTTAAATGATTTGCCCAGGGTCACACAACTTGTAAGTGTCTGAGGCTGGATTTGAACTCAGGATGATGAGTCTTCCTGACTTCAGGCCCAGTACTCCATCCTAGCTGCCCCCAAATAAGATAACAATAACACCTAACTTACAGGATTGTTGTGACAATTAAATGCATATGTATATGTATGCATATGTATAGCACTTTGAAAACCTTAAATGGCCACATAAATGCTAGCTGTCATCATCATCACCATCATTATCACCACCACCACCACCACCACCACCACCACCATCATCATCATTAGCAGAACATGATGTCCTTCATGCTTTCTAACTCTACCTGAGGAAAGCTGGAACCTACCAGGAAGCCCAGTCTGATCTCTCATGGTTATGTACCATTACTGAATCAGCACCCTCAAGGACCCCTTAGCTAAAACGTCAGTCCTCTCTCTGGGAAGATGTATGAGGTCTGGATTCTGCTCAACTTCTGGCTCTCTGGCTTTAATAATTGGCCATCTTGGCCCGTTGGTGAGGATTATAGACTCTCACATCTGAAAGGGACCTTAGAAATTACTGAATCCAACTTTTTTCATTTAACGGGTGAGGAAACTGTGGCTCCGAGGAAAGAAATGACCTATTCAAAGTCACACAGCTAGTAAAGTGCAAAGACAATTAATTGATAGCTCAATCTTTGATCCCTTGATGGGGAAGGGGGCAGTAGGGGTAAGGACCAGTAAACATGAGAGTTTGAACCAGCTTATGATGCCACAAATACTTCCAAATTTGAAAAAATACCCTATGATAGGACTAATGTTTACTAATGTTCCCTCGACTGTGCTTCTTTCCTACCACCTGTGGCATGGGGTAGGCTCAGACCCCTCTTCTTTCTCTCCACCAACAGGGATTGGTTAGCTTTCCCTAAAAGGAAGAAAACCTGTCCCTGAGACTTGATTGGACCTGGCTTCCTCCAAGCAGCTTCCTGGTCACCTAAAGCTATGAAAAGTCCAAGCCAAGGGTGGACAGGGTCCCTCCAGCTTGGTGGATTTCTGAAGACCACACCCTTTACCATACTGTGCCCTGATGACCAGATGCCTTTCCAAATGCAGACATTGGGGTGGGGTGGCAATGCCCAGAGTAGCCCCTTATCCTTGATGCATATCCCTGCTGTGTTAGGGCAAAGTAAACTTTCTTTTGTTAAATGTTGAATGATTTGTGTGTAAGTGCCTCATTTAGACCCAACCACAGAGTTCATGAAGAGAGCTGCTAGTGTTACAGCCTCCTCCAACAAAGCTCATTTCTTCACAGACTTTCCTTTCAGTAATCTAGCCTGCCCTGTCCTTAGGAGACTAGGCTATTGAACTGTGTATCTACAGGCTCAAGTCACCTGACAGTACATAGAGTGATGGTCTTGGAATCAGGAAGATCTGAAATACAGATCTCTGATACTTGCTAGCTGTGTAACTGGAGGCAAATTACTTAACCTCTGTGAGCCTCAGTTTCCCCATCTGTAAAGTGGGGATAATAATACCTGTTAAGGAGTCCCCTGAACTTGTCTTTTTGAGTTGCCATATTTTCCAGAAACAATGGACACACAGCATTCAGGAGGCCTTGAATGCATCAAGCACAGAGCTACACAGCTGACCTAAGTTGCTGTTTGTACCCCAAGCTGGATTCCCTGTGTGTCCTTGGGAGGTAAGATAGGTATGCCAGCCAGTCTGGGCCAAGCTGGGGTAATGCTTGTTCAGCAGGGGTCCTTTGCAGATAAGCAGCCTCTCCTATCTTCTGTCTAGCGGTTCCCAAGGGAAAAGCAGCTTTTGCTATCACCTTGCTCCTCCCCATTGGGAGGGGTTTTGTTCTTTTTCCCACCTTCACTGCACCTTTCCCCTCCCATGCCACACCCCTCCCAGAAAGACCTGGGTTCTCCTTTTGTCAAAAATATGCAAACTTCTACAAGGACTGTGAACTCTGGGTTCCACATACACGTTAATTCCTCTTGTAACAAGCCTACTTTTTCACCTAAGTCTCCTGACATTGGGATGGGCTGTTGACGTACCCCACCTTACATATGAGTGTCTGTGTCACAGAGTTGTGTGGTTCAACTGAGATGATCTGTTAGGCTCTCTGCAAACCTAGATTTGAAACTGGAAGGAACTTTGGAGATCATAGGGTCATAGTCATTTATGGATGAGGAAACTGAAGGCCAGAAAAGTGATGTGACTTGGACAAGGTCACATAGGCAAGAGGCAGAGCTAGGATTTGCACCCAGATCCTCCAACTCCCAAATTGGCTGTTTTCATTGCATTGCCACCTCTTCATACTAATATGCCAACTGGTGTTTGTCTCTGTCATCTTTTCTCCTTTCACTGGGAAAAGCTATAGAGAAAGCCTTGGTGATAAAGCCCAATTACCCTCCCCACCCCTGGGGAGTAGTCATACCCACCTCTTCCGCCCACCCCCTCAATTCCAAGCCAGACATTGCCCCTTCCAGCTGCCTGCACCTGCCCCTCCTAGGCAGGGACTGCAATCTTTAGGGGGTTGCAAACTTCCATCTGCTCCAAGTTTTCTACCTTCCCTCCCCACCCCTAATGCCTGCTTCCCCCGTTTAACAGAACAAGTAATTAACAATGTTAATTCTAATCTCATTTGCTAATGAAGGCAGTCTAATTGCAGCTGTAATTGTCAGTAGCAGAGGCAGCAAAACACAAAATAAACCCTGCCTGTGTAATTCGGTTTAACTTCTTTATAATTACCTTGAAGGCCCTGGTGAGTGGGTGCGGGTTGGGTGGGTGAGTAGGTGGGGATGCCAAGGGATAGGGGAAAGGCAGGAGAGACCAACTTGGATCTGGCTGTGTATATGTATGTGTGGGTGTGAGGGATGGGGAAATTAACTACCTCATGTGAAGAAATGCCCTTTCCTTGCTGTTAGTGGGAATCCTACGTAGTTCTGAGAGTCAGTAACATTTAGGTGTGGTATGGGAAACTTTCAGGGACTTTGGGCTGAACTCTTCTCGCACAGAAGGGAAAGTGAGCCACAATTCAGAAGAAAGCCTGGGGAAGTAGGTGGACCCAGCAAAGGGGCTGGGATAAGTGTCAAATATTAATTGGACGCAGCTGGTGTCATTTTGTCTCAGGCTTGCTGTGTGGGAAGGGCTTGAGGGGAAGCTGGGAGGAATTGGGAGTAGAATGGAGGAATTGGGAGTAGAATGGAGACAGCCTCAGGGGGAGGCTTTGCTAAGAGGCTTTCTGCAGAGGTGCAAGACCACTGGGCAAGGCTGGACTAAGAGATGAGTTAGATGAAAATGGAGTTAATGTCAGGGCATCTACAGGTAGAATGGTGATCTTAGTCTAGGCTTCCCAGGCTCAATAACCTGGTGTTTCTGGCCTTTCCGAGTTTCTTTCATTTTCTCTTAGAGGAGGCCTATTTCATTGCCCCCATCTCCTGGAAACAAATATTTCCCCCTATTATCCTGATATACTAGAAAACAGACCTCCCATCCTCAACCTGAGAAATTGGGACTAGATCTTCTGGGTTGGTCAGCCTTGCAAGGAAGGAGAGAGCCCTTTAGCAGCCCCAAGGTGATTTCCTTTGTGAAGTTTTCTATAGAATAGGTTAAAAAGAATATGACCTGAGAGGAGACACATGGAAATCTGCTGTGGGTTAGCATTTGATATGACCTCACTTCCATCCACTACCAGCGGGGGTGGGGGAGTGGGGGGGGGGGAAGGGCATCTTTAAGATTGAAAGTAAAGACAAAGATGACCCTGCTCATGTTGTCCTTCTTTCCTGAAGACTGGCTTCCCTTAGAGCAGGAGCTCTTAACTGGAGATTTGTGACCTTGGTTTAAAAAATAAATGTTTTGATAATATTTCATTGTAATTGGTTTCCTTCGTAATCCTATGTATTTTATTTTGTGCATTTAAAACATGATTGTGAGAAGAGGCACATAGATCTCACCAGACTGCCAAATGGGTCCATGACACACAAAAAGGTTAATTCCTTCCCTCTGTCTCTTCAGGGCAGCAGGGGGTAGTGGATGGAATGCTGGATTTGGAGCCAGAAAGATCTAAGTTCAAACGGTGCCTCTGAATCTTCCTACCTGTTGTAAGAGTACTTAACCGCTCTGAGCTTTAGTTTCCTCCTCTGTCAAATGATGAAATTGAGTTCTATGACCTTATGAGGGACCTTTCAGCTCCAAATCTATGATCTTATGATCTTCGAGATTCTTGGAGGTGACTTATTTTCCTGTCCCCATCTTTGCCACTTTGGTTCAGTTCTACTCTTTAGAAAGAGAACTAGATTTGGGGCTAGGGGATCCGGGCTCTGCTACTTCTTGCTTGTGCCATATCGAGTAAGCTATTTAACCTCTCTGGGCCATAGTTTCTCACTTAATCTGTTAAATGAGGGAATTGGACTAGAAATTCTCTACCATCTTTTTCAGACCTAAATTGATGATCTATGATCCTATAGACTAAATGAATCCAGATATCCCCTTTCTAATTCCCCTCCCCCTTCATTAATTTTAATAAATATGTAACCTGAGATATCTCATGAGATCCTGTAAGCTACTCCAGGCTTAAGAAATGCTTGGATCAGTATCTATTCAGAACCATAGCTTACTAACTCCCAATGATGTTTTTCTTTTCTCGGACCAACCAGAAAATTGGATATTGAAGGGATGCCCATTAATTGGGGAATGGCTAAACAACAATGAGAAGGATGATTTCAGAAAAATCTGAAAAGACTTACATGAACTGATGCAAAGTGAAATGAGCAGAACCAGAACAGTGTACACAGTAACAGCCATGTTGCACAATAATCACCTGTGAATGACTTAGCTCTTCTCAGCAATACAATGATCCAAGATGATTCCAAAGGACTCATGGTAAAAAAATGCTATCCACATCCAGAGAAAGAACTGATGGAGTCTGAATATGATCAAAGCCTAGTTTTCCCCCACTTTATTGTTTTTATGTTTTTTTGTCTGCGTTTTCTTTCACAATGTGATTAATGTGGAAATATGTTTTGCACGATTGCACATGTATAACCCATATTAAATTGCTTACCATCTTGGGAATGAGGAAGGGGAGGAAGGGAGGGAGAGAATTTGGAACTCAAAATTTTAAAAAGAAAATGTTAAAAATTATTTTTTACATGAAATTGGAAAAGATAAAATATTATTAAGAA
The DNA here is from genome assembly GCF_011100635.1 of Trichosurus vulpecula. Lineage (NCBI taxonomy): Eukaryota > Metazoa > Chordata > Mammalia > Diprotodontia > Phalangeridae > Trichosurus > Trichosurus vulpecula. Next base: position 41,967,979 of record NC_050579.1, on the reverse strand, counting down.
TACTAGAAAAAAAGAAAGCTGTCTGGGGACACTAAGAGGATAAGTGATTTATCCAGGGTCTCGCAGCTAGTATGTGTCAAAGGCTACACTTGAACCTAGAACTTGCCCCTGAAGCTGGCTCTCTGTATGCTATATCCAGCTAACTCTGTTAGGTATTTCAGGGGGGTGGAGCCAAGATGGCGGCTGGTAAGCAAGGAATAGTGTGAGCTCCCCTTCGAGTCCCTCCAAAAACTTATAAAAAATGGCTCTGAACCAATTCTAGAACGGCAGAACCCACAAAACAGCAGAGGGAAGCAGGGCTCCAGCCCAGGACAGCCTGGATGGTCTCTGGGTGAGGTCTATCCCACATGGAGCTGGGAGCTGGGAACAGAGTGGAGCAGAGCCCAGCCTGAGTGGCGTGGACCAACAAGACCAGCAACCGGGCAGAGCATGCCCTAGCGCCCTGAATCAGTGAGCTGCGGCAGTTACGAGACTTCTCAACCCACAAACACCAAAGGCTGCGGAGAAGGTTAGTGGGAAAAGCTGCGGAAGTGGAAGGAGTTTGCGGTTTGGCTTCCAACCCCGGGGGCAGCGGAGGTGGGGCAGCTATGGCTGTTGCTGCTTCCGGCTCCAGGCCCACCTGGTGGGAGGAATTAAGTGGCGGATCAGAGCAGGGGTGCACAGCCTGACGAAGATCTAAGCCCAGTTCGGGTTGGGGGTTCTTGGGGAAGGAGCAGTGCTGGTGTGGCTGAGCTGGCACCTCCCCCCCAAACGTGGAACATAGAACTCTGTAATCTACAAGCAGTCATACCCCACTGAAAAACTCAAAGGTCAAGTTAGTTGGCTGGTAATATGGCCAGGCAGCGAAAATGCACCGAGATTCGGTCTCAGACTTTGCATTCTTTCTTTGGTGACAAAGAAGACCAAAACATACAGACAGAAGAAATTAATAAAGTCAAAGAGCCTACAACAGAAACCTCCAAGAAAAACATGAACTGGTCTCAGGCCATGGAAGAGCTCAAAAAAGATTTGGAAAAGCAAGTTAGAGAAGTAGAGGAAAAAATTGGGAAGAGAAATGAGAAGGATGCGAGAAAACCATGAAAAACAAGTCAATGACTTGCTAAAGGAGACCCAAAAAAAATACTGAAAAATACACTGAAGAAAACAACACCTTAAAAAACAGACTAACTCAAATGGCAAAAGAGCTCCAAAAAGCCAATGAGGAGAAGAATGCCTTGAAAGGCAGAATTAGCCAAATGGAAAAGGAGGTCCAAAAGACCACTGAAGAAAATACTACTTTAAAAATTAGATTGGAGCAAGTGGAAGCTAGTGACTTTATGAGAAATCAAGATATTATAAAACAGAACCAAAGGAATGAAAAAATGGAACACAATGTTAGGTATTTCATTATCTGTGTATAATGATTCCCTTTACATGCAAATTAATTTCCTTTCTTCAATACTTATAGTTACTATCTCATAAGGTTGTGAGGAATCCTTTTTGTAAACTTTAGAGAGCTATTGAAACATAGGGACAGCTAGGTGGTGCAGTGGATAGAACCCTGGCCCTAGAGTCAGGAGGACCTGAATTCAAGTCTGGCATCAGACACTTATTAGCTGTGTGACCCTGGGCAAGTCATTTAACCCCAGCTGCCTAAAAATAAACAAACAAAGAACAATAGAAATGTGAGTTATTTGCAAAGTTCTGTGCTGGGTGCTGGGTAACAAGCAAGATGCAGGTCTCCCAGTTCAGTGATCTTCTGATGCCATTTTCACCTTGACCTCAAGGACTTTTTAATTAAGTAGGGGAGACATAAAACACAAATTACTTTCTATAAAAGAGGTTCTTTTCCCAGTTACAGCCCAAGTTTGTGCCAGAAGAATGACTTTAAAGCAACATTTAAGCTGGGATTAAGGAAATTTTGGAGACACAGAGGATATGGAAAGTCAGATTCAGAGTCAAGAAGAGCTGGGTTCAAGTCCTGAGTCTGGCATAGACCAACCGTGTCACCAGGGGCAGCCACTTCACCTTCAGCATACCAGGCAACTCTAAGAATATATCATGTTCCAAACTTCCTGCTGCCTTTTCTCGGTCTGGGCAAAAACCAAGGCATTTAAAAATTGAATTATATGGTGGTTTTTACCACCCTCCTTTGACTCTGATTTCTCTCCTGCTTTTCAATCACTGGGCAAATGAGACTTACAAGGGAAGTGCAATATCATGGGCAGAGAGAGATCTGTAAGAATAATACTGATGGTACAGTTGGATAGCGCTTTACAATTTAAAAAGCACTTGATACGTATAATTTTGCAAGGCATGCAGGCAGAGAAGGGAACAGAGGCCCAGAGAGAAGTGATTTGCCCATGGCTTGTGAGGGGTAGAGCTTGGATAAGAACCCAGGTTTTTCTATTCTCAGCCTAGCGATCATTTCATTATATAACTCCTCAAGCCCTCCACTTTCCCCCAAAGCCCATTTTCCAAAAAATGCCAATTACTACCTTCCCTTAAGATTTCCTCCTGATGGCCTGCTCTGTTCCTTCTCTCCCACTCTGCCACTGGGCTGTGTTCCAATCTCTCCCATGTTAAAGAAATGAAGAAATGAAGAAATTAATGGGCACGCAAGGCTGCTGCAGCTCAGCCTCTAACCTGTGGGTGCCAGCTGCAAAAATGGTTTAGAGGTGACAAGTGAGGATGTGAGAACTGAAATTGGAAAAAACCAGATACAATGTTCACTGATTAGAGAGGAGGGTTGGGGGATTGGGGAGAGGCGGTAGAGATCTCCTCTGTATTCCTGTCTTACTCCCTGGCCAGATGTTTCTGATGTGTGCGTGCGTGTGTGTGTGTGTGTGTGTGTGTGTGTGTGTGTGTGTGTGTGTGAACTATGAATTCCAGAGAAGGAATCTCTCCTCTTCTTCCCCTCCCTCTGTTAGAATAGGCTCGTGGTGCATTAGGCTGGAATTTGTGTCCTGAGAAGGCTGTTTGCTGCTGCTACTAGAGCTGCATGAAGTTACCAGTATCTTCTTGGGCTAGCTGAGGAGTGAAGTCTGGGACATAATGAGGGCCATGCCCATCCCCAAGCCTGCCTTGTCCTAGCCTTCTCCACCATGGAGTAATGGGATCAGCAATGACACCTTGCTCTGATGTCTCTTCTGCAATCAATCATGGATAGGATCTGAGGTCTAGAACTAGGAAAAACATCTGAGAGCATCTAACCTGACCCTCTCATTTTACAAACGAGAAAACTGAGACCCAAAGGAGTTAAGTGACTTGCCCAAGTGTGCACAGATGATAAACAATAGAGATGGGATTGACTGAATAGTAACTGCTGAGGCTCCTAGATGTTATTCTCTGTGGCCGAGCATCCTGGATGCTCCTAGCTTGCTTTCAGGAAGTCCTGTGGGAGGGTGGAGTGGTAGTAAGCCTGCTGGATCCAGAGCCAGAAGACCTGGGTTGGAATCTATTGGTATGTACTTTCATGGTCAAATCACATAATCAGTCTTTCAATGAATACATATTTATTAACATCTACTAAGTGCCAGGCTCTATACTAGGTGCTAGGCTAGGTGGCACATGGGCAGTTACATGGCACAGTGTATAGAGAACCAGGCCTGGAGTCAGGAAGGCTCACCTTCCTAAGTTCAAATCTGTCCTCGAACACTTACTGGCTGTATGACCCTGAGCAAGTCACTTGACCCTGCCTGTCTCGGTTTCCTCATCTGTAAAGTGAGCTAGAGAAGGAAATGGCAAGCCACTCCAGGATCTTTAGCAAGAAAGCCCCAAATGGGACCATGAAGAATCTGACAAGACTGAACAAAAGCAACAAAAGATATAAAAAAAGGCCAAAGACAATCCCTGCTGTAATAGAGCTTACAGTCTGATGGGAAAGTCAACA